>NC_085039.1:12570983-12578483 GCF_963692335.1 Osmerus eperlanus
TGTGTGAGTGTGTCAGGGTGTGTGTGAGTGTGTCAGGGTGTGTGTAGAAGGTCAGACTCAGCCAGGTTGACATTACAGGTCTCAGACTTAATTATTCACAAACTCATTAAATATTCATGAAGCTCCCCGGCAACTGGTGGGTTCTACCCAGAGTGCATAGCGGGAGGATGAGTGTGTGAGAGTGTGTGTATGTGTGTCTGTGTGTGCGTGTGTGCCTGTGTGTGTGTGTGTCTGTGTATGTCTGTGTGTGTGGGGGTGTCTGTGTGTAAGAGTGTGTGTGTGTGAATGTGTGTGTGTGTGTGTGTGTGTAAGGAAGGGGCACAGCTGGGTTGGAGGCAGTGTGAGGGGGTGGATTCATCTGTCTTCTCATCTCAGAGAGAAAGAGAGAGAGAGAGAGAGGGATACATAAGAGGAGGAGAGAGAGGAGGAGAGAGAGAGAGGGGACGAGGTAAAGAGGAAGAGAAGGACAGCAAGAGGGAGATAGAAAATAGAAAAGGAGAAAGGATGATATAGGATTTGGTAGCTGAAACAGTGATTTACATCACACACACACACACACACACACACTACTGACCGGCCAAAGGGGTCTTAGGCGTGTTGCCTAGCAACCAGTCTGCAGACCTCTAAAGGGGGTTAAAGAGAAGAGGGCTAGGCCCCGCCCCCAGCCGTGTGAAGGACTGGTCCAACACCAATCAGAAGAAAGAAAACACTGTCTGGTATGCCAGCATGCTTGTGTTGGTTTCAAATATCTATTTCAGGTCATGTTGAATTGAGGAATTGAAATATGAATTATTTTATTTGTGTTCTCACTGGAGGAAGAGGAAAGACCAGAAGCATCCAACACGCTCACACACACACTGCCCCCCCCACACATACACACACACACTGACCCCCCCCCCCACATACACACACACACGCTGCCCCCCACACACACACACACACGCTGCCCCCCACACACACACACACACACACTGACCCCCCCCCACACACACACACACACACTGACCCCCACATACACACACACACGCTCACACACACACTGCCCCCCCACACATACACACACACACTGCCCCCACCCACATACACGCTGCCCCCCCCACATACACACACACACACGCTGCCCCCCCAGACACACACACACTGACCTCCCCCCCCCACACACAGAATGGAATGATGAAACCATTACTTGTAGAATACACCAAAGGGCACACAGTAAACATACACAAACACACCCACACACACCACACATAGACACACACACCATACATAGACACACACAGACACAGCTTTCTGTGTGACAAAACAAGTCAGGACAAGATGTCTGGCATTCCTGCTCATGAACTGAACTAGAACGTGCTACTGAGCTGCTGTGTGTGTGCGTGTGTGTGTAGTGTATGTATGTGTGTGTGTAGTGTATGTATGTGTGTGTGTGTGTATGTGTGGGGAGAATGTAAGTGTGTGTGTGTGTGTGAGAACATTTATGGGTGTGGATGTTTGTGTGTTTTAGACACATAACTGTCAACAGTGCCACACACACACTCCAAATACATACACACTCATCTCCAAATGGATTTGTTATTATTGCTAAAGACAACATGAATGTTGAATCACTTCTATTACACAATGTGAGTCCGTTTGGTGTGTGTATGTGTATGTGAGTCAGTCTGGTGTGTGTATGTGAGTCCGTTTGGTGTGTGTGTATGTGTGTGAAATGTGTTCATTTAACAGATGCTTTAATCCTAATGTACATTTGAACCTGTGACCTCCTGATCTGCAGTCACATGCTCTACTGCTGAGCTCTACTTCCTGTGCATGCACTTAGCCCCCTGCCCCGTCCCCCCACCACACACACACACACACACACACAGCTGTTAACACCTGCTACAGAATTGAATGCAAACACCAGCAAGCAGAAAGAATGCCTCTCTCTTCCTCCTCCATCTTTTATCTCTCTCTGCTTTACTCCCTCCCTCTCTCCTCATCCCTCCCTCTCTCCTATCCTCTATTACTCCCTCCCTCTCTCCTCATCCCTCCCTCTCTCCTATCCTCTATTACTCCCTCCCTCTCTCCTCATCCCTCCCTCTTTCCTCTCCTCATCCCTTCCTCCCCATCATTCACTTCCCTCTTATCTCCTTCTCCTTCAGAAGTGAACAGATTCCTTTGACACCTTGTTAACAACCTAACAACCGTTGTCCTTGACAACCTGACAACAACATGGCAACCGTCATCCTTGACAACAACCTGGCAACCGTCATCCTTGACAACCTGTCAACAATTTGACAACCAAGCGGAAACCCACAACTCTGCAGTGTGGGATGAGGGAGTAAGGGGGTGACGGTGAGCGAGGTGAGGAGTGAAGCTTATGAAGATTTCCCTTATCACTTCATTCAATAAATCGATCACTTTGTCACATGCAGACTACAACAAACACACACTGACATCAAGTTTGTCACAGCTGTAGCAGAGAGCATGGAGTGTGTGTGTGTGTCTAGACTGTTACCATGACTACAGTGGTTACCATGAAGACAGCTCTCACCTTGGCACTGGAAGCCCTGCTTGCCGAAGCCCCTGTAGACAGAAGACAGGGAGTCAGATACTGGACACACACACACTTACACAAACACACTTATAAAGACACACACATTTATACACACACACACGTATACACACACACACACACACACATGTATATACACACACTCACACATTTATATACACACACAAACACACACACAACCCAGATGTATCATTCCGGTTTGTGCTGCAATGCAAGCCGCATTCCAACACCTGTCTATTCTGGAAGTGTGTGTGTGTGTCGGTGCGCTGCGGTAAATCGGAGCTCCAGTGGTTTCTGCCGCGGCTGTCTCCCCACTCAGGCCGTCCATGTAGCCCCGCTAGGCGGCCAGACGCGGTGTGCGGGGGTGTGCGGCACCGCGACTCTGCGGCGTTTTAGAGGCTCTCTCGAGGGGCGCGAGACCCGCCGCAGCAAGTGATTCACCTGTGTCCTGCACTGCCGCCGCGGTCACACACACACAAACACAGCTGCTCGCTCACTCGCTCGCAAACACACGCGCTGAACTCACCAGATGAAATCGGTGCAGTGGCTGCAGAACGTGGGTTGCTTGAAGAAGCGTGCGATAAACTTGTGGTCCTTCACCTCGTGAACGTTCTTCTGACGGAGGGCTCCCTGGCGGGCGAAGCCGCGCGCGTTCTCCGCTCCCTCTCCGTCGCTATTGCCTTGCTCGGCCATTTTAACGCGGAAGTGTGGGGGATCGGTACCGTGGAGTTATCGGTGCGTTTACACCCCGCCGCAGGTGCGTGCTACTCCTTTTTCCTCGCGGTTGTGTGTCGTGTTCCCCCAGTAGTCTTCCGGTGCCCTTCTCCTGAGCTCGCGCTGCTGCTGTTGCTCCCTGTTTCCGGCGGCGGGTCCCCGTGCCGTGCGCTTCCCTGTTCGCACGGTACACGCCCGCAGCCTCGCGCTATACTGCTGCTGTTTCTACAGCTGTGTGTGTTTGGTGTGCGTGCGTGTGTCTGTCTGTCGGTCCCTGTATGTGTGCGCGCGTGCTTTCGCTAGTTCTGCCCCAGTTGTGTGTGTGTGTGTGTGTGTGTGTGTTTGTGTGTGTGAGAGAGAGGATGATGTTGGTGTCTCACAAGCTCTCCATGGTTCTTCACACCAAATCCCCGCCCCTTCTAGAGACCCGGAATGCCACAGCAGTGTGTGTATGAGCGTGTGTGGGAGGAGAAGGAGTGTGTCTATGTGGCAAACATTTGTCTGTAAAGGTCTGTAGGTCAGATAGAGAGGGGGAGAAAGAGAACAAGGAACTAAAACAGAGGTGGAGAGAGAGAGAGAGAGAGAGAGAGAGAGAGAGAGAGAGAGGGAGGGAGGGAGGGGGGGAGGGGGAGAGGGAGAGGGAGGGAGGGAGGGAGGGAGGGAGGGAGGGAGAGAGAGAGAGAGAGAGAGAGAGAGAGAGAGAGAGAGAGAGAGAGAGAGAGAGAGAGAGAGAGAGAGAGAGGGAGGGAGGGAGGGAGAGAGAGGGAGAGACAAAACACATACAGGGGCTAGTGCAGATCCTGTGTGTGTGGTTGTGTTTGTCCTTCTGTGATTGTGTGTGTGTGTACCTGACTGAGACAAGTAGCCACATGTTGCAGTTGTCCCACATACACTGTGCTATGCAGACTATAGAGAGAGGGGGAGGGAAAGAAGGAGGGGAGAGAGGGGAAGAGGGGGAGGGAGAGGAGAGGGGGAGGGAAAGAAGGAGGGGAGAGAGGGGGAGGGAAAGAAGGAGGGGGAGAGGAGGAGGGAGGGGAGGAGGAGGGAGGGGAGGGGATGAGAGGAGAGGAGGAGGAAAAAGTACACCACACACACGCTTGGACAGACTCACTCACTAATGTACACACCAGACCTAAACACACACACACACACACAGATGTGTATAAACACACACAAATACACACACACAGACAATGTGGGTCTCTGTTTGGAATGTGTCTGGTAGTCCATTGTCTCCATAGTGAACCACACATCACACTTAGCATCCGGTAGACTGGAGACGGTCAGAACACACATAAAACACAAGCACATACATATAGAAACACACACATAACACACACACGTGCACAGAACACACACATGTTTACAAATGTACACACACCCACACTTTTTGGGCAAGCATAAATGTGTAGTTTACAGGTTGTTTCTGTGTGTGTGGTGGCGGGGTAGGGTGGGGGGCTGGGATGAACAGGTTCTACACCCCAGGAGAGGGAGGGAGAGAGAGAAATAGAGAGAGAAATAGAGAGACAGGAATAGTGTTAACATGGAGTCAATGTTTTTGTATAAAATTATAAATAACTAAATTATTTTAATACGTCATCAAATACAACATAGTGTTGGGTTAAATTGGCCTATGACATACGGTAGATTACAGTGGTTGATTGTACAAGGAATACATCCTTCTCGCGCCCCCTTGTGTTCGTGCGTGGAGGAGGCGCGTGAAACCCAGCCGCGTTCTGAACTTCTGCTTGTGTAACTGTCTTTAAATCCCGCCCACTGAGTTTATGCTTATTGGTCAAACTATCAATATGTCAACCGCTTATTGGCAAAAAGGACTTGTCAATCCAATGAAACAGGAACGCGGCGAACATTCACGCAACAAAAAAAACATATTGTGCAAGCGTCCTTGTCTGCTGAGAAACAGTGAGTAGTTAACCGTTTCTCATTCATAAATAGTTAACAAAGAGTTAAGAGAGACCTAATGTCCATGTATGTACACAACACGGTTTCCAGTGTGTCTGTTTAGAAAACAAACGTCTTCAAATCATAATTGTTTTATAACATCTGATTTTGGTAGGTAATACTGTCGCCTCATCTCTAATTTATCGTCTCTCAGTTCAGACATGCCAACATCCCCGGTAAAGACACGGATCCCGATAACGAGCTTCGGTCATCTCATCACCGAGGTGAAGGTACAGTTAGGTCCATAAGGATTTGGACATTGACACAATTTTCATCATTTTGGCTCTGTATACCACCACAATGGATTTGAAATGAAACAATCAAGATGTGCTTTAAGTGCAGACTTTCAGCTTTAATTTCAGGGTATTTACATCCAAATCAGGTGAACGGTGTAGGAATTACAATACATTTTATATGTGCCCCCCCCCCCTTTTTAAGGGACCAAAAGTAATTGGACAATTGGCTGCTCAGCTGTTCCATGGCCAGGTGTATGTTATTCCCTCATAAAGGGAGTTCGTTATTTCATTGACAAGGAGCAGATAAAAGGTCTAGAGTTCATTTCAAGTATGATATTTGTGTTTGGAATCTGTTGCTGTCAACTCTCAATATGAAGTCCAAAGAGCTGTCACCACCAGTGAAGCAAGCCATCCTTAGGCTGAAAAATCAAAACAAACCTATCAGAGAGATAGCAAAAACATTATGTGTGGCCAAATCAACTGTTTGGTACATTCTTAAAAAGAAAGAACGCACTGGTGAGCTCAGCAACACCAAAAGACCCGGAAGACCACGGAAAACAACTGTGGTGGATGACATAAGAATTTTTTCCCTGGTGAAGAAAAACCCCTTCACAACAGTTGGCCAGATCAAGAACACTCTCCAGGAGGTAGGCGTATCTGTGTCAAAGTCAACAATTAAGAGAAGATTTCACCAGAGTAAATACAGAGGGTTCACAACACACCAGAGTAAATACAGAGGGTTCACAACAAGATGTAAACCATTGGTGAGTCTCAAAAACAGGAAGACCAGATTAGAGTTTGCCAAAAAACATCTAAATTAGCCTGTACAGTTCTGGAACAACATCCTATGGACAGATGAGACCAAGATCAACTTGTACCAGAATGATGGGAAGAGAAGAGTATGGAGAAGGGAAGGAACTGCTCATGATCCAAAGCATACCACCTCATCAGTGAAGCATGGTGGAGGTAGTGTTATGGCGTGGGCATGTATGGCTGACAATGGAACTGGTTCCCTTGTATTTATCGATGATATGACTGCGTGAAAAGCAGTAGGATGAATTCTGAAGTGTTTCGGGCAATATTATCTGCTCAGATTCAGCCAAATGCTTCAGAACTCATAGGACGGCGCTTCACAGTGCAGATGGACAATGACCCGAAGCATACTGCGAAAGCAACCAAAGAGTTTTTTAAGGCAAAGAAGTGGAATAATCTGCAATGGCCAAGTCAATCACCTGACCTAAATCCAATTGAGCATGCATTTCACTTGCTAAAGACAAAACTGAAGGGAAAATGCCCCAAGAACAAGCAGGAACTGAAGACAGTTGCAGTAGAGGCCTGGCAGAGCATCACCAGGGACGAAACCCAGCGTCTGGTGATGTCTATGGGTTCCAGACTTCAGGCTGTCATTGACTGCAAAGGATTTGCAACCAAGTATTAAAAGTGACAATTAGATTTATGATTATGTTAGTTTGTCCAATTATTTTTGGTCCCTTAAAAAGGGGGGGGCCACATATAAAATGTGTTGTAATTCCTACACCGTTCACCTGATTTGGATGTAAATACCCTGAAATTAAAGCTGAAAGTCTGCACTTAAAGCACATCTTGATTGTTTCATTTCAAATCCATTGTGGTGGTATACAGAGCCAAAATGATGAAAATTGTGTCAATGTCCAAATACTTATGGACCTAACTGTATGTGTTAGAAACGCTGAAACGGTGGACGCACGTGGGATTCTGTACGCGGGCCAGTTAGCCAGCTCTTGCCTCTAGCAGGTTATAACACTATAAGGGTCAGATAATGTTATTAACAATTATTACGGAGGTAGAGAAATACACATATGTGTGTTTGCGTTTGTGCATTTTATACGTGTATGTGTCATATGTGTGTGTTTAATATGTGTGTGTTTATTACGTGTGTGTTTATTACGTGTGTGTGTTTAATACATGTGTGTTTAATACGTGTGTGTTTAATACGTGTGTGTTTATTACGTGTGTGTTTATTACGTGTGTGTTTATTACGTGTGTGTTTAT
>NC_085039.1:12585983-12620983 GCF_963692335.1 Osmerus eperlanus
GACTCACCCTCGTTCATCTGAAACACAAGCTGTTTACTTCTTCATGGTTTATTTGTGTGCCTTTACTCTATGTATATATTCCAAGCTTGATGTACTACTTGAATACATTTAATTTAATACATTTTAAATACAATGTTATTCATATTGCATGTCTTTATCCAAAGCAACATACAGACCATGTGTAAGAAGTACAGCAGAATCTGGAGTATCAGACGTGCGTAGATCTACAGTGTTTCACGGGTCAGAGTCTGTATTTTATAACATCTCAACTACAATATTATATCGTACAGTGCAACCACTACATCTTAAGTTCCAGATAATAAACAGTTGTGTTGGTGCACGGCTCCTTCCTGAAGATGATTTATGATGTTTCTGAGGAGTTGATTGAATCAAGAGGAATTATTAAATCTGTTGTTTGAAAGACCATTCTAGTGTTGAGTTTCACAAACAAAGAGAGAGAATGGGTGTGTCTAAGAGTGTGTGTGTGACAGAGAGTGTGTGTGCGAGAGAGAGAGAGAGACAGGGAGAGAGAGAGAGTGACTGCAGCTGACTGTCCTGTAGTTGTTGACGAGTTTTGTTGTCTCAAGTCAAAGGAGAAGGGGGTGTCATGTGACCTTCATAACAGCATAACGGGGTGTCATGTGACCTTCATAACAGCAGATGACCGTTGTGATATTTCAGAGAACCATCGGCACCTGAGCATCTGGCAGTGACATGTTACTCTTTTCATATCCGCTAGGAGGCGCTGTCTGACCACAAACTGGCCATCTCGCTTACACTCAATAAAAGCCCATCCAGGTGTTCCCTCAATGAAGCTTAATTGATTCAATAATTCAACTTGGAACAGCTTGATTAAAACAGGCTCACGGGAGCCTGCTCTCGTTGCTATGGTACATTGCTATGGTACATCATGCTGGGATGGATCTGTCCCGCCCGGTTACAGTGTTCGTACCTGAGAAGGTGTGTGATTCCCCATCAGCTCGCACCTCTCTGTAGCTGGTCACTTCCTGGAGCTCCGTCTTTAAGCAATGTGGACGTTTTCTGAAGACGTTGCCCGGAGAGACACCTGGTTCAGCCGCAACAGAGGAGGTTCTAGACCAGGGACAATGAGGGGAATATATAGAGAGATGGAGTGTGTGTATGTGAGAGAGGGAGAGAGAGAGTTAGAGTGTGTCTATGTGAGAGAGATAGAGAGAGGGAAAGAGTTACAGACACACGCACACCTGTACATGTACAGGTGGCTGAGCGGTTAGAGAATCGGGCTAGTAATCAGAAGGTCGCTGGTTCGATTTCCGGCCGTGTAAAATTACGTTGTGTCCTTAGGCAAGGCACTTCACCCTACTTGCCTCGGGGGAATGACCCTGTACGTCGCTCTGGATAAGAGCGTCTGCTAAATGTGCATTTACACGTACATTTTATATATTTTTTGGTATCGATTGCACATTCATTTAGGCCTGAAGCGAAATAAATAAAAACTTCAAAGCGTTTTAACTGCCGCAAGCGTCTGTGCCATTGACACGACCACGTGAAGGCAGCTGCGGAGAAGGGCCTCATGCAGATCAGCTGTCCTAGCCGTCTTTCAGAAGTTTAAACAATTTGATTAAGTATCGCTATCATATGATTATAGTGTGGGAGAGTAAAACAATTACATTGAGAAAAAAAACATCGGATCTCCTCTCCTCCTCCTCTTAGACAGAGACACACACACACACCAGCTACACACACACACTCCAGGTGGTTTCTTAAAAAGTTTCTTAAAAAGTTTCTTAAAAAGTTTCTTAAAAAGTTTCTTAAAAAGTTTCTTAAAAAGTTTCTTAAAAAGTTTCAATTCAGACGTTCAAAATTGTCGGTGTCAGAAAGGATTCCTGGCGAATGCACTGCGTGCGTCTTTTTGTGCCAAACCAATGAAAAATTAATAAATATACAAATATTTATATATACTGTTGGTAAATGATGATTAAAATTCTTACTAATTTAAATATGACATTTTGTCTTTAATTAATCATGACCGAAACACTAATAGTTACACTTGGCACGTTGACAAAAAGACTGTGACATTTCCATCTTAACTTGCATACGCCCACTTCAATCCACTATGCACGCATCACTTCTGCATATTGCACAACCTAGGTCAAAAAGTTACGGTAGCGAGCAGTTACGTTCGTTCTGAAACACGTTCTGAAACACAAAAAACAAACAACGATGTACATGTCTCATAACTTGCACGCCCTCTATCCACCACATCATTCCTGTCCTTCAACAGCTCCACTGGCTCCCTGTCCAGTTTCGCATACAATACAAGATTCTTCTGTTTATATTTAGGGCCATCTACCACCTCACCCCCCCATATTTGTCTGATCTCCTCCAGGGTCCCACTACCTCCCGCTCCCTCAGATCCACTTCCTCCATACACCTGTCTGTCCCCTCTGCCCGTCTCACTACCATGGGGAGTAGAGCATTCAGCCGCTCTGTACCCCGTCTCACCACCATGGGGAGTAGAGCATTCAGACGCTCCTTTTTGACCATTTGTCCTCCTTTTTGGACCCAAGTGTCCTCCTTTTCAGGGTCATGCTTCTGGTCACCCTAGTAGTTACGCAGGTTACCTCTCTTTACAATGTCTGCTTCCTGTGGCACTGATGGGCACTTTATCTTCTTTGATCGCTCAAATAAATGTTGCCGTGAAAGCGAACTGTTTGGCTCCCCTGGTGTTGTTAAACATGTGTGATTAGCGAGAATTAAGTGAACTGATGTTACGTATATATCAGAGCCCATACTTCTTTACTTTAACTTGAGTGAAAAAGTGTAGTCAGCACTTCAACTTTTTCCAGAGTCTTTTTAAACATGAGTATCTGCACTTCTACTTGAGTAAAGGATGTGTGTACTTTTGCCATCTTTGCTGGTGGTCTGACTTTTATATCTAAACTCAATCAATCAATAAGTTGATCAGTTTAGAGAGGGAGGGTGTGTTTGGTGTTGTAGAGAGAGTGTGTGTCTGTTTTGTGTGATGGAGTATGTGTGTTTTGTGTGTGTGTGTGTGTGTGTGTGTGTGTGTGTGTGTGTAGAGGGGGCTCTACTAGGTATCCCAGCACCACCATCTGTTCATCTGAAGAATTACAGCCAGCGTACAGGCTTGTTCCAGGTCATCTCTCTGGGGTGGGGGGGTGGGGGGAGGGGGGGAGGGAGGGTAGAGAGAAGGGTTGCTGTAAAGAGATAACAGGGGGGAGAGAAAGAGAGGATTGTAGAAGAGAGAAGGAGAGATAAAGTAGAGAGAGGAGAGAGGGAGGGATGGATGGAGAGACAATGTAATGGATGGAGAGAGAGGGAGGGAGGGAGGGAGGCAGAGAGAGAGAGAGAGAGAGAGAGAGAGAGAGAGAGAGAGAGAGAGAGAGAGGAGAGAGAGAGAGAGAGAGAGAGAGAGGAGGGAGGGAGGGAGGGAAAAAGGGAAAAAGGGAAAAAGGGAGGAAAGGAGATTATGAGGAAGTAAGAGAGAGGAGCAAGGGAGCGAGAGGAGGGAGAGAGAGGGAGAGAGAGGGAGAGAGAGGGAGAGGAATGGAGAGAGAGGGAGAGGAATGGAGAGACAGGTTGGGAGGGAGGGAAGAGAAGAAGGGGAGAGGTAAGGAGTGGGTATGAGGAATTGATTTTTCCTCCTCTTGGTGAGCAGACTTCCTCCCTGACCTTGTTGTAGAGATAGCGGGACTGTGTTCCGTTAGCGCTCTAACAGGAAACCAGTCAGCCTGGGTGAGCATGTTATGGTCTGAGTGAATGGGGCCTAGCAGCTAAGCTAACCCCTAGCCCTTATTAGCATTCCTAGGTCTGAATGAATGAGGGGTTAGCGGTTAGTTATGTTAGCGATCCTAGGTCTGAGTAAATGGGTTAGCAGCTAGCAGAGCGAGGAAGCAGGCTAGCAGGTTTTATGTAACGTTGCTGAGCTTCTGCCATAACAAAAGTGGTGACACACAGAAAAGTCAGTTTCCATGGATACTAAATTGCCCACATTAATTTTTTTTTGTCAGGGGCCTTGTATAATCGGTTGCTCTCTTTCTATATATTTATTTATCTATGTATTTGTTTGTTTGTTTGCCTGGTTTAAGATGGCAGTTATTTGAAGTGAAGGATGTTCTCATGTGGGGTGACAGGCTTGCAGGTCCTCGCAGGCTGAGCAGTTTCATGTTTTTTCTTCTTGTAGAACAGCTTGTTGAAAGCAAGTGCTCAGCTTCTAATCACACACACACCCTACACACTCTCACACACACACATACACCCCCTCCACACACACACTCTCGCACATACACCCCCCCCTCCCACTCACTCACTCACACACACCCCACACACACACCCACCTCCTCTCTAAGCGGGCTCCTCTCACTACAGGTCTACAAAACCCTTATTAATGAAAAAATAAACGTTTGTTTCCAGGTCAGAGGAAATACCATTGGCTACATGTTTTCCAAACCATAGCTCTAGTGGTTCCATGCACAGATCTGACTGATGGCTATCACGAGCAAACCTTGTTCTGTTTGTGTACCATGAAGTTCATTGAAGCACTAGCTGTTTATAAAAGCTCGGTGCACCGCGCTATGAACATCGGGACATGTTAAGAATGCAGAACGCATACCGAATCTAATTTTGGGTAGCGAGAGCGGAACGCGTGCGTTCTCTGTGGGCAGACATCCCCCTCTGTCTGAGGCGACGCACACATGCACGCACGCGGGGTTCCCAGCCGCGCTCCCCAGAGCCCCCCGCACGCACAGTTTTGATCTGGTAATTATGGTTAATTGAGTTTTTGATTCACTGTTGAAGCGTGCCTTTTGACGTTATCTCACCCGTCGCTTGAACAAACCCCTGCGCTGTGGCACCGCGAGCAGCTGTCAGGGACGGGACGGTGACGGATCCACGCTGCTACACAATTACCGTCTCAGGCGCGCATAATTGAGAGATCGTCGTTGTGATGATCAGGCGCCGGGAGAGCTGAAGATTTTGGCTGCTATTGAAAATGTTATCGACGCCGCGTGCATTCATCCTCAGCATGGCGTCAGCGAGCGAGAGGGAAGGCGACCTGTATGACAACTAGACGGTGCGCGCCGGCGGGAAAAACCTCCCCCGTGCGTCGCCCAGTTATTTATGATCATAGTCTACGTTCAAAACAAGCACATTCACACACGTCTCCCCCCTCTCTCTTCCCCTCTCTCTCACTCTTACTTTCTCTCCCTCCCCCCTCTCTTTCTCCCTCTCTCCCCCTCTCCCTCTCTCTCCCCCCTCTCCCTCTCTCTCACTCTTCCTTTATCTCTCTCTCTCCCTACCCCCTCTCTTTCTCCCTCTCTCCCCCCTCTCCCTCTTTCTCGCTATCTCTCCCCCCTCTCTCCCCTCCTCCCCCTTCTCTTTCCCACACACCATTGCAGCAGTGAAGCCTAAAAGGTGTCACATGGACTGTTTGTTTTGATTGAGGCCGTTTACAGGTGGTTTCCCACCTCTTCATTAGCAGAGGGCGAGAGGGGGGACGGGACGGCTAGAGAGGATACATAGAGATGGAGACAGTAAAAGGTTTAGGGGAGGGAGGAGGTGATAAGGGAGAGGGACAGATCGAGGAGGAGAGATGAGGACAAGAGAGAAATTGAGAGAAATGGGGGAGACAGAGGGGGATGTATATAATAACTGGCCTGTTACGAAATGGGCTGTAAATTGAGTTTGTTTTGAGGCGTGAAAAATTGCAAACGCTCTCCCAACGCATCAACGAAGTCGTTTGGATTTGGTAAAACGGGCCCGTTAATATATTGCTGCGCCTGTAGCCCTACCCCAGCGAGAGCGCTCATTCACTCACTCACACACACACATTCAGGGTCTGCGCACATGTTTATGTTTAATTAACTAGACTGATTCTGAAGCACCTTGGCCACCGGAGCGTAGGCGGGCTGCGGTGGTGAAAAAAAAACCGTTTGCATCATATCGGACCGTTTCCGCGCTCCGTCGATTCTTCGTTCAGTTTACAGACGGTGTTAAATGCCTTAAATTAAAGAGTAAGGATGGTAAATGAGGAATGCCACTCGACGTACAAGTTGACCGTATTGCTCACTTGTTTTGGTGACTTAAATGATTGTGGTGTGTGTGTGAGTGCGTGTGTGCTTCTGTGACGGAATCCCCTTCAGTCTCCAAGAATCTGCGAGCGACGCGAGGAGGCGCGCGGACCTGTCCACGAGCCCTCACTGCGGAACGCGCGGTTCTGGAGATTCCAAACAAGCAGTTGGATGTTTTTTTTGTTGTACGCAGCGTTCGCTAACGTCCTCTCTGTGTGTTGGCTAGTTGTAGACAACAGAAACGTAAAGGGAATTTAATTGAGGAAGACAGTGGATTAATCAGCATTTTGGGCGAATAATTGGTGGATTATAGGAAGCGGCTCCGGGGATACGGTGGGATGGAGTAACAGGCTGCAATGTCATTCCCAACGAACGGTCAGGAGCGATGTGTCAGAGAAATGGGGTAAGTAGCGCCACGCTAAACGTTGTTTCTCAACCCGCTGCTCTCACACAGTCTTTGACACAGGAGAAAAACATTAATAGGCTACTCCACTGACCACTGCCAGACCAACGGTTGTTTTTTCAAGGGCCACTTGTATACGCACACTGAAAGTAGGGACGGGGGAAAGCGGGTCGTCTCTCCCGCTCCTTGGGAGTGCTAGCCCGGCAGCGGAACCTGCTGAATGCCCTAGAAAAGACCCGGTGCTTGGGGCTGAACAACCGTGAGGGGAATGTTGCACCGCGAGGCAGCCACAGGCTGTTTTCGCGCTTCTGAGTGTGTCCGCTGTCTTCACGGGCAAGGTGAAGTAAATCGTGGATACAACGACATTTTAAGGCGAAAGAACCAGGTTATATCTCCCCTGCTCGAACGCCAGAGGTTTATTTCACCTTTCCCGTGTAGGTAATAGCTGTTTTGTGGTATGTAGTCGTGTGTAAGCTCGCTATCTCTCAGTACCGCGGGCTGCACTACCTGTCCATTTGCCTTCGACGCAGTCTGCGCCCGTTTGGAGCGGAGAGCAGTTACAGACACGAAGCGCAGACAAACCTGGGGGAAAACGTATGAGAAACATAACTCCTTTCCAGCTATACGACTCAGTAACGACAGTGACGTACTCATCAGTGGTGTGGTTTTAGGTTTCCTTGGGAACAACCGCCTCATTTATTTGATCATTTGTTCTTTTTGCAGACCAAGTTTGAACACTTTACTTGTTGGTTTGCTGACGCCCTGAGGAGAGCTCGCGATGTTTACGGAGGCCCCCCTCGCCCGCCAGGACGCTCACACGGCGGCAAATCTAACAGTTCCACACTCGAGCTCCAAACGGGCAAAATCCCCGCGACAGCAAATCTGCCGCAGCCACATTTTGTGACACCGAAGGTAGGCTATGCCCTAAAACAGCGGAACAGCTCGGGAGCCGCGGTGCATGACAGAAGGGGAGACGAGCACCGCTAAGCGGCGCTGTTGTTTTAAAGTCTCTGTTCCCTGAAGATGAGAGACCGTAATGAATTCTTATCTAAAATTCCAGTTTTCAGCCTTTGAATGCAGTCACGTTGTCGAAACACATTCTCCTCCATTTCTTCCTGATTCCCGTGCCAAGTCTGACACACTAGATGCGCCTTCTCTTCTCTGAAGAACATGGAGGCCTTTGAGCGCCACACACACACACCCACCTCCATACAAACATGCAGATGTTTCAAATTAAAATGTTAGACTATGTAATGCTTGGGCATGTGATTTATTCATGTGAAGTGTAACCTCCATCCAGATTAGTGTGTGTAAGGTCAGGGGGGGGGGGGGGCTGGCAGAGGAACAGACTTGAGGTTGGTGCTGATGCTGGGTGGGTTGTGGGGGTGAAGGTGGGGGAGGGGGGAAGTGTCTGTCTGTGTGTGGGGGTGAGGGTGGGAAGGTGTCTGTGGGGGGGGTGTGTGGGGGCGTGTGTGGGGGAGGTGTATGTTGAGGGGGGTTGTGGAGGGGGTGGGGTGGGAGGGGGTGGGGTGGGAGGGGTGTGTGGGAGGGGTGTATGTGGAGGGGGTGGGTTGGGAGGGGTGTGTGGGAGGGGTGTATGTGGAGGGGGTGGGGTGGGAGGGGTGTGTGGGAGGGGTGTATGTGGAGGGGGTGGGGTGGGAGGGGTGTGTGGGAGGGGTGTATGTGGAGGGGGTGGGGTGGGAGGGGTGTGTGGGAGGGGTGTATGTGGAGGGGGTGGGGTGGGAGGGGTGTGTGGGAGGGGTGTGTGGGAGGGGTGTGTGTGGAGGGGGTGGGGTGGGAGGGGTGTATGTGGAGGGGGTGGGGTGGGAGGGGTGTATGTGGAGGGGGTGGGGTGGGAGGGGTGTGTGGGAGGGGTGTATGTGGAGGGGGTGGGGTGGGAGGGGTGTGTGGGAGGGGTGTATGTGGAGGGGGTGGGGTGGGAGGGTGTGTGTGGGAGGGGTGTGTGGGAGGGGTGTGTGGGAGGGGGTGGGGTGGGAGGGGTGTGTGGGAGGGGTGTATGTGGAGGGGGTGGGGTGGGGAGGGGTGTGTGGGAGGGGTGTGTGGGAGGGGTGTGTGGGAGGGGTGTGTGTGGAGGGGGTGGGGTGGGAGGGGTGTGGTGTGTGTGTGCGGTGTGTGTGGGGCTGCTCTTATATGCTGGAAGCAGAGATGAACCAGGTGGGTGTTCACTGAAGCGTCACACGAGACTTCAGCTCATTACTGACACTGAGAGTCAACCCACCTCCCCTCTCTCCTTCTCTCTCCCTCGCTTTTTTCCTATCTTGTCTTATCTTTCCTTCTCTTCTTTTCTTTCCTCTGCCCTATCCAGTATCTCCCCACTTTTCCTGATTTTGTCACCCTCCCTTCTCCTCCTCCCCCCCTCCTCCTTACTCCATCATCTCCCCATCTCTACTCTCTCATCTGCTCTCCTCCTCTCTTCCTCTCCTTTCATCTCCTCTCCACTCCTCCTCTCCTCCTCTTCTCTTCTCTCCTCTCCACTCCTCTCGTCCTCTCGTCCTCTCCTCCTCTCCTCTCCTCTCTTCCTCTCCTCTCCTCCTCTCCTCTCCTCCTGTCCTCTCCTCCTCTCTTCCTCTCCTCTCCTCCTCTCCTCCTTTCCACTCCTCCTCTCCTTTCCTCTCTCCTCTCCGCTCCTCTCCTCCTCTCCTC
The DNA here is from genome assembly GCF_963692335.1 of Osmerus eperlanus. Classification (NCBI taxonomy): domain Eukaryota; kingdom Metazoa; phylum Chordata; class Actinopteri; order Osmeriformes; family Osmeridae; genus Osmerus; species Osmerus eperlanus. The sequence goes on from NC_085039.1 coordinate 12,595,122, forward strand.
CTCTCCTTTCCTGTTCTCTGCAGTGTGTGTCCCAGTGAGTCCAGGGGGTGGGTCTTCTCTTGCACTTGGCAGAGTCTTCCATGTTTATTCATATTTATTACAAATGAAATATGAATGATCAAACTCCTGTAGACTCTCACAGTTCCCATGGCCCCCCGCACACACACACACACACACAAACACGCACATACATGTGCACACACACATACATCCTACCTCCTCCTCCTGTCTCCATGGTCTCATCCATATGCACAGAGACAAGCGTGATGAGAAAGAAACTGAAAACACCAAATTGGCCAAACTCCCTCTGTGTTGCTAAAATGTTTATGTGGAAAAAGCCAGTGGGCTGTTTGACTGTTTCTTAGAGGGCCACGAGACAGGCTCAAAACAGGCCTACAACAGACCTGAAACAGACATGAAACAGACATGGAACAGAGCTGAAAGATGACTGTCTAATCTGACTGTCTAATCTACGTACGTTTGGCTTTGATTTGTTTAAGTAATTCAGTGTTTCTCACTTGAAGTAGTCAGAAGGTCGCTGGTTCAATTCCCGGCTGTGTCAAATGATGTTGTGTCCTTGGGCAAGGCTGTGAATGTCTGTAAATATATAAAGTATATATATACAATATAAATACGGGTATGGGGGTACTTGCATTCAGAAATCAGGAAAAGGGGGTACTGAAGCCAAAAAAGTTTGAGAACCTCTGAAATAATTAATGTCAATAGATGCATTTATCTCTTCATGCCATGCTGATGCTGGTTCATTAGTCCATGAGTAACACGTCTCCTATCAAAAGAGAGCTTGGGCCCTGTTAGTGGACAGTCAGTCCTCCCCCAGGCCCTCTCAGTCCCTGTCCATGCCACCCCAGGCCCTCTCAGTCCCCAAACCGTCTCCAAGATCTAAGACGATTGGACGGGTGCATGCAATATGCTAATGTCACCATACGCACTGCCCCGCTTAACGCCCAGACCCGTTAGCGCTGATGCTAACTCTGAGGGAAAAAGAGCCAGTGAGTCTGAGAGAGCTTTAGCGCTGATGCTAAGTCGACCAGAAGCTCTCTGTCGTCCCAGTCAGGAAGGCAGAGTTGTTAGCGCGGTGAAGCTAACTTTGTTGGAAGTTGGTGTAATGTTGTCTCATTGGCTTTGCTAGCCTTTAGGCTAATTCACAGGGACAGGGAAGCGTAGCACGTGTGATTTAACCGATGTATGCTAAGGTCCTTCAGCAGCGAGTTCTTCAGGGAAGGCTCTGCTCGTTAGCCGTTTGCACTCTTAGCATTAGCATTGCACAAGTCATACAAGTGGGATGAGTGCAGCCTGTGTTAGAGTTGTTAGTGTTGTTAGCACTGGTAGCGCTGTGCTAAGTGGAGCAGGCTGGAGTTAGGCTGACTAATATGTCTGATTAAACCGGGTGTTAGCTGACACGGCCCAGATATGCCTGCTGGAGGGAAGAGAGAGAGAGAGAAAAGGAGAGAGAGAAGCTGGGAGAGGGGGGGAGAGAGAGACAGAGGGGAGAGAGAGACAGAAGGAAAGAGAAGCTGGGAGAGAGACAGAGGGGAGAGAGAGGTTGGGAGAGAGACAGAAGGAGAGAGAGGTTGGGAGAGAGACAGAAGGAGAGAGAGAAGCTGGGAGAAAGAGAGACGATAGAGTGACAGAAGGAGAGGCTGTGAGAGAGAGACAGAAGGAGAGAGAGAGGCTGGGAGAGAGAGGAGTGAGAGAGTGAGAAGAGAGAGAGAGAGAGACAGAAAGAAAGAGACAGGCTGGGAGACGGAGAGAGGACAGAGAGAGAAAGATAGACAGAAGGCTAGGACCGACAGGAGAGAGAGAAGGAGAGAGAAAGAGGAGGAGTGAAAGAGGCTGAGAGAGGAGAGAGCTGGGAGAGAAACAGACATAGAAAGCGTGAGAGGGAGGGAGGCTGGGAGAGAGAGAGAGTTTACATGCTCTTCATGGAAACATGTAAAACAACACTATTGAACCTTTCCCTTTATAAAAACACCACTCCACATTCCACAACTCCACCCCACAAAGATCAGAAACACTTAGCACTTTGCTCTGTGTAAATGTGAAATTAGTTGAGAGAGAAAGAGGCAGGGAGGGATAGAGGGAGAAAACAAATGCAAGATTTGTAGAGGAAATTGTAGATGGAAGAATGAGGTGTGGTCAATGTGTGTGTGAGAGACCTTGTGTGTGTGTGTGTTTATGTATGTCTTGTTTGTCTGTCTGTATGAAAGTGTAAGAGCGGGTGTGTCTATGTGAGTATTTGTGTGTGAGAGTGAGAACGTGTGTGTGTATTTGTGTAAGTGTGTGTTTGTGAGTGTGACTTTGAGGGAGTGTTTGTGAGAGAGAGTGTGTGTGTGTGTGTTTGTTTAGCTGATTGAGCAGTGAGGTGAAGATATGTGCTATAATGTAACGCTAACACCATACTCTCATTAGCTTGTTATAACTCCTCCAGGCTGTTTCGCATGTTCTCTCTTTCTCCCTCCCTCCCTCCCTCCCTCCCTCCCTCTCTCCCTCTCCCTCTCTCTCTCTCTCTCTCCCTCTCCCTCTCTCTCTCTCTCTCTCTCTCTCTCTCTCTCTCTCTCTCTCTCTCTCTCTCTCTCTCTCTCTCTCTCTCTCTCTCTCTCTCTCTCTCTCTCTCTCTCCCTCTCTCGCTCGTTCTCTCACTCCCTCTCACTCCCTCTCTCCACCCATCTCTTCTCCTTCTCTCCCTTCTTCCTCCTCTCCCTCATTCTCTCACTTCTTACTACCCTCCTATTTTTTTTTATCTCCCCCAATTCTGCTCTCTTCTGTATTCCTCCCTCCCTCACTGTCCTGCTTCTGTCATCTTTTTTCTCATCTTTAGCTCCACCCTGCTATCTCTCTCTTACTCTTTTCTTTTTCTTTGTTACTCTCTCTGCGTCATGCTTTTTGAATAACAGTTTAACTTCAATGGACAAATGTTATATTTGCAGTAGATCCTCACCTGGGAATTAGAGATCATTCCAGAAAGGAGCTCTGAGCGTCATGATATCTGTGCCATGGTCAACATTCACACAGTGATTCACACACCCCCCCGCACACACACACACATTCAGAGGAGAGGTTCAGAACTAACTGTGGTAGATCCTGTAGAGGCCTGGCAGGGTCTATTCATCAGTGCCAACCCTCGCTACCCATCCATCCATCTACACCATTATTGATCACCTGGCTGGCTTGCAGTGTGTGTGTGTGTAGATGGTGTGTGTGTGTGTGCGCGTGTGTAGAGGTGTGTGTATGTGCGTCTGTGTAGAGGTATGTGTGTGTAGAGGTGTGTGTGTATGTTATAAGGCCTGGACACCATAGCAGGACATCTGGATCCATGATGCATCATCTCTCTTTAAGATCTTTTTATTAAATCTACCTTTTTTGTATCTGTGTGTGTGTGTCTGTCCCTGTGTGTGTGTGTATGTTTGTCTGTCCCTGTGTGTGTGTGCGCCCCCAGGTGGTGAGTGTGTGTGCTATGGGAGGTGTGGGCAGGGTGGGCTGGGTGCTCCTAACCCTCCCAGTCCTCCTGTCCCAGATCAGCTCGGCCGCCACCCACAAGCCCCCCCTCACTGTGGGCGTGGTTCTGGGACAGACACGCCCTCTCTCCGACCAGGACATACGCCCCGCCCGTCGCCCTGACCTGGAGGTCAACGTGGTGACCTTGAGGATCAACGAGACGGACCCCAAGTCTGTCATCACACAGGTGACGCACACACAGACACGCGCGCACAGACGCACACACACACACACACACAGGTGACACAGGTGTGTGTGTGTGAGCAGGTGTGTGAGCTGCTCTCCCGCACTCGTCTCCATGGGGTGGTGTTTGCTGATGGCACGGACCAGGAAGCCGTGGCCCAGATCCTGGACTTCCTGTCTGTCCAGACGCAGCTTCCTGTCCTGGGCGTCTACGGGGGCTCCTCCATGATCATGTCCGACAAGGTGAGAAGAACACACCCTCACCTGAGCAGAACCCAGCAGAACCCAGCAGAACACACCCTCACCTGAGCAGAACCCAGCAGAACCCAGCAGAACACACCCTCACCTGAGCAGAACCCAGCAGAACACACCCTCACCTGAGCAGAACCCAGCAGAACCCAGTAGAACACACCCTCACCTGAGCAGAACCCAGCAGAACACACCCTCACCTGAGCAGAACCCAGCAGAACCCAGTAGAACACACTCTCACCTGAGCAGAACCCAGCAGAACCCAGCAGAACACACCCTCACCTGAGCAGAACCCAGTAGAGTAGGAGAAGAATAGAGGAAAGTGGAACAGAGAAGAGAACAGAGCTCAACAGTAAAGTAGCGCTCCCTGTCCTTCTTCTCCTCCCCCTCTTGTTTTGAAGAGATATCTCTTCACCGGAGTGTGTGTGTGTGTGCATATGTGAGTGTGTGCTTGTGTGTGTGTACAGTTTAATAATGCTTTCCGTTATTTATCTAATGTGACGATTCTTCTTCGTGACATCCTGCTAATTGGGATTCCGGTAAAAGGTTGTCTCTAAAATGAAGTGTGTACGCAAGTGTGTGTGTAAGTGAGAGAGTGTGTGTATGTGGATGTTAGAGTGTGTGTGTGTTGTGTGTGTCTGTGTGTCATCTCTCTTCCTCTACTAAATGCCAGTTAGCTGTTACCCTGCTTCTCTTTGCTGAAGCCTAATCGAGTGTAATGTTTTCTTGGCAAGTCTAAATCCTAATAGCTAAATGCTATTAGACAGGCTCATTTCCATTGAAATGCTAAATGCTAATGTGCAGGCTGGCTGGAAAACTGGGTCTAAGCTGTTAGCGTCTCAGTCTCTCAGGGTTCTGTGGTAGGGAATGTAGAACTCAGTGTGGTTCTGTGGTAGGGAATGTAGAACTCAGTGTGGTTCTGTGGTAGGGAATGTAGAACTCAGTGTGGTTCTGTGGTAGGGAATGTAGAACTCAGAGTGGTTCTGTGGTAGGGAATGTAGAACTCAGTGTGGTTCTGTGGTAGGGAATGTAGAACTCAGAGTGGGTCTGGTGGGATAGAGGGCAGTCAGGTGAAATCTATGGAATGTTTTAGGTTCTAGGAGCGACAGTTGGCTACTGTTAGCTTTGAGCTACTATAAGATTCTGTTGCCATGGATGACAAGTTGCCGCTGGTCACATGAAATCTGAATTTCATTGTTGTGATGATGTAATCTCAACCTAGACCAGGAACACACACACACACACTAACCATCACCAGGAACACACACACGCTAACCATCACCAGGAACACACACATTAACCACCATCAGGAACACACACACACACTATCTCAAACAGGATGTATTCAACCTAGATGAGAATCCCGCTAGCATTGGGACATCATTCCTGAATCCCGCTAGCATTGGGACATCATTCCTGAATCCTGCTAGCATTGGGACATCATTCCTGAGTCCCGCTAGCATTGGGAAATCATTCCTGAGTCCCGCTAGCATTGGGACATCATTCCTGAATCCCGCTAGCATTGGGACATCGTTCCTGAGTCCCGCTAGCATTGGGACATCGTTCCTGAATCCCGCTAGCATTGGGACATCGTTCCTGAGTCCCGCTAGCATTGGGACATCGTTCCTGAGTCCCGCTAGCATTGGGACATCATTCCTGAGTCCCGCTAGCATTGGGACATAATTCCTGAATCCCGCTAGCATTGGGACATCATTCCTGAGTCCCGCTAGCATTGGGAAATCATTCCTGAATCCCGCTAGCATTGGGACATCATTCCTGAGTCCCGCTAGCATTGGGACATCATTCCTTAGTCCATGAGACTATCGTTCTATGAGTGTGTGTGTGTGAGAGTGTGTGTGAGAGAGAGAGTGTGTAGGATGCAGAGAACATGCTGAAATTGAAGTCAGGAACACACACACACTATCTCAAACAGGATGTATTCAACCTAGATGAGAATCCCGCTAGCATTGGGACATCATTCCTGAATCCCGCTAGCATTGGGACATCATTCCTGAATCCCGCTAGCATTGGGACATCATTCCTGAGTCCCGCTAGCATTGGGAAATCATTCCTGAGTCCCGCTGGCATTGGGACATAATTCCTGAATCCCACTAGCATTGGGACATCATTCCTGAGTCCCGCTAGCATTGGGAAATCATTCCTGAATCCCGCTAGCATTGGGACATCGTTCCTGAGTCCCGCTAGCATTGGGACATCATTCCTGAGTCCCGCTAGCATTGGGACATCGTTCCTGAGTCCATGAGACTATCGTTCTATGAGTGTGTGTGTGTGAGAGTGTGTGTGAGAGAGAGAGTGTGTAGGATGCAGAGAACATGCTGAAATTGAAATCAGGAACACATACACACTATCTCAAACAGGATGTATTCAACCTAGATGAGAATCCCGCTAGCATTGGGACATCATTCCTGAATCCCGCTAGCATTGGGACATCATTCCTGAATCCCGCTAGCATTGGGACATCATTCCTGAGTCCCGCTAGCATTGGGACATCATTCCTGAGTCCCGCTAGCATTGGGACATCATTCCTGAATCCCGCTAGCATTGGGACATCATTCCTGAGTCCCGCTAGCATTGGGAAATCATTCCTGAATCCTGCTAGCATTGGGACATCGTTCCTGAGTCCCGCATGCTGAAATTGAAGTTGTGAATTAAACATGTGTGTTCTTGCTCTTGTCTATGCTGAGGCAGTACCTCTGGATCCTGTGTGCTGGACTGTGGTCCTGTGTGTGTGTGTGTGTGTGTGTGTGTCACCTGTGCATTTATCCAGGTGTTGTGCTGATACTAGTTAATATTTAACACACCTGCCGCGGTGAAATCCTCTCCTCTCTCTCCTACCCTCACTCTCTCTCTCCTTCCCTCACTCTCTCTCTCCTTCCCTCACTCTGTCTCTCCTTCCCTCACTCTCTCTCTCTCTCCTTCCCTTACTCTCTCTCAGCAGACTCTCACTCTGTATGTGTGTTTGTGTGTGAGAAAAAAGAAAGACTGGAGGGAGAGGGAGTGAGAGAGAGAGAGAGAGAGAGAGAGAGGGAGTGAGAGAGAGAGAGAGAGAGAGAGAAGGAGTGAGAGACAGAGAGACAGAGAGAGAGAGAGAGAGAGAGAGAGAGAGAGAGAGAGAGAGAGAGAGAGAGAGAGAGAGAGAGAGGGAGTGAGAGGGAGATAGGGAGGGAGGGGGGTTGGTACCGTCACAGCCTGTGAGTGTGTGTGTGTGTGTCTTTACCAGTTATGGAACATAAAATCAGCCTTCAGACAACAGGTCTGTCTAAGAAGAGAGCCAAGATAGCTGTGCACTTGTGTGTGTTTGTGTATGCGTGTGTGGGGGTGTCAGTGTGTGTGTGCTTGTCCAAGACCAGTCCACAACATCTCCAGCACAATGCTCTATCCTGTCCTGGTGCCCTGGAGTACTGCTCTCTCAGAAACCTCTCTCTCTTTCCCCTCCCCCCCCCCCCCCTCTCTCTCTTACATCCTCAGATCACATTCTTCCTCTTTCCCCCTTTGTCCCTCTTCCACCTTCTTCCCTACATCCACTCATCCTCCTCCCTCTCCTCCTCCCTCTCCTCCTCCTCTCTTACGCCCCAGTTGGGGACTACAAAGGCTGACAGTGGCAGCGGCTGTATTTGTGTGTGTATGTGTGTATGTGTGTGTGTGTGTGTCAGTGCAGCAGCTCTATAGTAGCTCTCTCTACTTTAATCCTTCTGCTCACAGACCACAATGCTATTTTAAGATTCTATAAACCTTTTCAGCTCCAAGGAAAGAGAGGGTCTTCTTCTATCTGGTTGTGTGTGTGTTTGTGTGTGTGTGAGTGTATGTGAGTGTGTGTATGTTCAAACTTTCAGATATAAGGTCTTCACCACTTCTTGTCTTAGTAAAGGGGAACACATGACTGGTCCACTTTGATACACTGGAAATCCTACATAGGATTAGTCAGGCTGTAGCTAGTAGTTAGTCTGTCTGTAGCTGGTAGTTAATCTGGCTGTAGCTAGTAGTTAGTCTGGCTGTGGCTAGTAGTTAGTCTGTCTGTAGCTAGTAGTTAGTCTGGCTGTGGGTAGTAGTTAGTCTGTCTGTACCTTGTAGTTAGTCTGTCTGTAGCTAGTAGTTAGTCTGGCTGTAGGTAGTAGTTAGTCTGAGTGTAGCTAGTAGTTAGTCTGGCTGTAGCTAGTAGTTAGTCTGACTGTAGCTAGTAGTTAGTCTGTCTGTAGCTAGTAGTTAGTCTGGCTGTAGGTAGTAGTTAGTCTGAGTGTAGCTAGTAGTTAGTCTGACTGTAGCTAGTAGTTAGTCTGACTGTAGCTATTAGTTAGTCTGTCTGTAGCTAGTAGTTAGTCTGGCTGTAGCTAGTAGTTAGTCTGACTTTAGCTAGTAGTTAGTCTGGCTGTAGGTAGTAGTTAGTCTGAGTGTAGCTAGTAGTTAGTCTGACTGTAGCTAGTAGTTAGTCTGACTGTAGCTATTAGTTAGTCTGTCTGTAGCTAGTAGTTAGTCTGGCTGTAGCTAGTAGTTAGTCTGACTTTAGCTAGTAGTTAGTCTGTCTGTAGCTAGTAGTTAGTCTGTCTGTAGCTAGTAGTTAGTATGGCTGTAGCTGGTAGTTAGTCTGTCTGTAGCTAGTAGTTAGTCTGTCTGTAGCTAGTAGTTAGTCTGGCTGTAGCTAGTAGTTAGTCTGGCTGTAGCTAGTAGTTAGTCTGTCTGTAGGTAGTAGTTAGTCTGACTGTAGCTAGTAGTTAGTCTGTCTGTAGCTAGTAGTTAGTCTGTCTGTAGCTAGTAGTTAGTCTGGCTGTAGCTAGTAGTTAGTCTGACTTTAGCTAGTAGTTAGTCTGTCTGTAGGTAGTAGTTAGTATGGCTGTAGCTGGTAGTTAATAAAATGTGTTCATACAGCAACTTTGAACCTAATGGGTGTGTGTGTTTCTGAATGTGTGTGATTGTGTGTGTGTGTGTGTGTGTGTTTGTGAATGTGTGTGTGCGTGAGTGTTTGTGAGTTTGTGAATGTGTGTGAGTGTGGGTGTGTGTGTGTGCGTGTGTTTGTGAATGTGTGTGTGTGTGTGAGTGTGTGTGTGTGTGTGTGAGTGTGTGTGAGGGTGTGGGAGTGAGATCCGGCCTGCTGAAAGAGCAGGGCTGCAGGAGCCAATGAGGGATAATTACATGTTGAATGTTGTGTGTGTGTGTATCCTCCCAGCCCAGGTAATGTGTTGTGCACCAGCCCTGTGAGTTTAATGGAACCTGTGTTAATTCGTCCTGCAGCACTAAGTTGCCGTGACACCCATGGACACACACACAGCTCCTGCTCATGCCTGGGGCCAGACGCCTCATTTTAACATGGACAATTGTGGTTTGTGTGGGGGGAGGGGAGTTGTCACACACCCTCATCTGTCTGCAGTGGCACGTTAAACGTCCGACTGTGCTGACAGGAATACAGATCATCGTACATCACAGTGCTGTTGTGTGGCCCTTCCATCTCATGGCCTTTAACATGGACAATTGTGGCAGGGCTTGAAATGCACTTTTTTACTTGGTAGCGCTGGTGTCCCAACTTTAAAAAGTTATGCGCACGAGCCAACATGTAGGAGACCCCGCCGCAAGTTTTCATGTTGTCTTTTCAGCGTGTCACAGTGACTGAGGGGCGAATTTTAACCAATCTAAGATCTGCATTAAAGTTAAAGATGAAGTTTAACTGGTTATGTAACGTTGGATAGAACGTTAGACCAGTCACTGTATCAGCTCACAGCATGCACATACTGTGCAGTAGGATAACTAGTGAGCATTTTTGTAAAGAAATAAAACAGGTCACAACGATTATTTGCACTTGCACAAATGCTCTCAAATATATTTTGAGGTCGCACAGATACACTTTCGGGAGCATATGCGACCAAAAAGGGTTGCAATTTCAGGCCCTGTGTGGGAAATGAAGAGAGGAAAAGGGAGAAAGAAAGGGAGAGAGGGAGATTGGAGGGAGGAAGGGGGAGAGGAAGAGCGTGAGGGAGGAAGGGGGAGAGGAAGAGCGTGAGGGAGGAAGGGGGAGAGGAAGAGCGTGAGGGAGGAAGGGGGAGAGGAAGAGCGTGAGGGAGGAAGGGGGAGAGGAAGAGCGTGAGGGAGGAAGGGGGAGAGGAAGAGCGTGAGGTAGGAAGGGGGAGAGGAAGAGCGTGAGGGAGGAAGGGGGAGAGTAAGAGCGTGAGGGAGGAAGGGGGGAAGACGTAACAAGAGAGAACTGAACTGTCACCTTCACTCAGCACCATGTTGAAAAGTTCCTCTCTCAAAGGAACTACAATTCCCATCAGCCCCAAAGAGAGAGGAGGAGGGGGGAACAGAGAAGGGGAGAGAGAGAGGCAGAGAGAGGGAGGCAGAGTGGGAGAGAAAGAGAGGGAGTTAGGTAGAGAGAGAGACAGAGGGAGAGAGAGAGAGAGAGAGGGAATGTACAGATTGAGGAATAGGAGATGGAGAGAAAATTATAGAATGGAGAGAGAATGGAAGGAGAGTAGATATGAGGGAAGAAGGGAATGGGACACTGGGTGAAGCGAAAGTGAGACAGAAAAAAGAAGAGATGGAGAGATTCAGGGAGAGGGAGAGAAAGCGAGAGAGCAGAGAGGGAGGAAGAGAAGAGTCATGTTCTAGATGTGAGGTGATGCCCACTTTGCTCAGTCAAACTCCCATTGCTGCGCTGCGTGGGCACCGTGCTGTATAAATAACATACAAGCCACAGTTCAGAGAGAGGGAGGGAGGGAGGGGATGGAGAGGAGGGAGAGAGAAGAGAGGTAGAAAGAGAGGAGGGAGGGAGGGGGGAGAGAGGAGGTGAGAGGGAGGAGGAAGGGAAAAGGAGGTAGAAGGATGGAGGGGGGGATGGAGAGAGAAGGAGGGAGGGAGGATCAATATAGGAAGGAAGGAAGGGAGGGAGGGAAGGAGGGAGGGAGGGAGGGAGGGAGGGAGGGAGGGAGAGAGAGAGAGAGAGAGAGAGAGAGAGAGAGAGAGAGAGAGAGGAGAGAGGTGGGATACAGAGTGAACGTGGAGAACATAGATGGATCCATATATGGAGTTTACTGGAGAGATTTGAGAGGACGAGGGAGTGAAAAAGAGAGACAGGCAGATGGAAAAGAGAGATGGAATGAGATGTACAACATGTACTGTACAGAGTTTGTGTAAATGTGTGTGTGTGTGTGTGTATACCTGCCTGTGTGTGTGTGTGTGTGTGTGTGTGTATACCTGCCTGTGTGTGTGTGTGTGTATACCTGCCTGTGTGTGTGTGTGTGTGTGTGTGTATACTTGCCTGTGTGTGTATACCTGCCTGTGTGTGTGTGTATACCTGCCTGTGTGTGTGTGTATACCTGCCTGTGTGTGTGTGTATACCTGCCTGTGTGTGTGTATACCTGCCTGTGTGTGTAATGCTCTCAGCAGCTTGTCTCATGCAGGCCCTGTATGACAGCCTCTCTGACTATCTGTGTTAGTCATGGAGGGGATGATGATTAATCTCTCATTGCTAGCTAGTTAGCATTTCTCACTGGAAACTGCCTGACAGCGCTAGCTAGGTAGCATCTCTCACTCACTGTCAATGGCCTGACTAGTTTGCTTGTTCGCATCTTAGCCACAACCGCCTTGGCTAGGCTAGGTCATACCAACAGGCAGTTAGCATGATAGCTAGGCTCGCTCAGAAAAGTGCAAAGCTGCCCAAGTTTAATGCTACGCTATGCACAGTATCAATAGCAAGAGACTGTTAGCAGTGTTAACTAGCTTAAGCTGTGTTAGGGTTAGCGTATGTTGCTGTGTGAGCAGAGGCTAACTGCCTTAATTAAGAGAGTGACCTAGATATGAGGAAGGATTACTGGATGAACTGAACAGCTGTCAGAAAGAGAGAGAGAAAGATGGAGAGAGAGAGTGTTGGAAAGAAGATAGGGAGAGGGGGGAGGGAGATGCAGGGAGAAGAAAGAGTGAGAGAGACGGAGAGAGAGAATGTTGGAGATGGAGGGGGGTAGATAGAGGGATGATTGAAAGAGGGGGGGTAGATAGAGGGATGATTGAGAGAGGGGGGTAGATAGAGGGATGATTGAGAGAGAGGGGGGTGTAGATAGAGGGATGATTGAGAGGGGGGGGTAGATAGAGGGATGTTTGAGAGAGGGGGGGTAGATAGAGGGATGATTGAGGGGAGGGTAAATAGAGGGATGATTGAGAGGGGGGGGGGTAGATAGAGGGATGATTGAGGGGAGGGTAAATAAAGGGATGATTGAGAGGGGGGGGTAGATAGAGGGATGTTTGAGAGAGGGGGGGTAGATAGAGGGATGATTGAGGGGAGGGTAGATAGAGGGATGATTGAGGGGGGGGAGATAGAGGGATGATTGAGGGGAGGGTAGATAGAGGGATGATTGAGGGGAGGGTAGATAGAGGGATGATTGAGGGGGGGGAGATAGAGGGATGATTGAGGGGAGGGTAGATAGAGGGATGATTGAGGGGGGGGAGATAGAGGGATGATTGAGGGGGGGGAGATAGAGGGATGATTGAGGGGAGGGTAGATAGAGGGATGATTGAGGGGAGGGTAGATAGAAGGATGATTGAGGGGGGGGAGATAGAGGGATGATTGAGGGGGGGGAGATAGAGGGATGATTGAGGGGAGGGTAGATAGAGGGATGATTGAGGGGGGGGATAGAGGGATGATTGAGGGGAGGGTAGATAGAGGGATGATTGAGGGAAGGTAGCACATTGAGAAGGAAGAAGGAAAGCAGGAGAAGTAGCACACTTGGTAGTTTGCCACAGTCTCTCTCGTTTTAAAAGAGAGAGAGAGATAAATGGCATACATAGAGAGAGAGAGACAGAGACAGAGAGACAGAGAGAGACAGAGAGAGAGAGAGAGAGAGAGAGAGAGAGAGAGACAGAGAGAGACAGAGAAAGACACAGAGAGAAAGAGGACAGATATTGTGAGGAGAAGAGTCAAGGGAGGGTTGCAGCAGGACGGAGGCCAGGGCAAGCTGGTGTGTGTGTGTGTGAGAGAGTGTGACGCTGGTGTGTGTGTTTGTGAGAGAGAGTGTGACATCATGCTTTTAGAGAGAGCGTCTGTACAGGCCTGGGCCCCAGGCTAGGGCTGAATGGGTTCCAAACGGTTTTGTGTTCTTCCCTACTCCTGAATAATTCAGCCGTCTCCCGATGGACACTCAGAGTGGGACACTGCCACGTGTGTGCGTGTGTGTTTGTGAGTGTGTGTGTGTGTGAAAGATACAAAGACTTAGAAAAGTGCCAGACTATTGTGAGTGTGATTGACAGTGTATGTGAGTGTGTGTGGGTGTTTGTGTGTGGGTGCGGGGGCAGGGGAATAGAATTAGGCATAAAGAAATTATGCTTGATACGTATGGTTGTGGTGGGTGTGGGTGTGTGTGTGCGTGGGTGTGTGTGTGTGTGCATGTGTTTCAACAATCTAAACAATGTGTTCTTCAGCTCAGTTCAGATTCTGGTTATTTTTCCTCTAAAGTGAACTTTGCTTCTCCAGAGTCTGTCTCCTTCCTCTTCTCCATCCCCCTCTCTCCCCTCCTTTCTTCTCCTCTCCTCTCTCTCCACCTCTCTTTCTGTCTCCTTCCTCTCCCAGCATCTTCCCTTTCTCTGAGTGCAGTGTTTATGTGTGTGTGTGGATAGTGTGTATGGATAATGTATGTGTGTATATTGTGTGTGTGTGTGAGAGTGTGGATGGTGTGTGTGTGCAGGTTTGATGATTTGCTAATGAACTCCCAGTAGCTTAAACTCTTCTCTTAAGTCTGCTGAGAAAAGATAAAGAGAGAGTGAGCGAGGGAGAGAGAGAGATAGAGGGGGAGAGAGAGAGCAGGGAGAGAGAGAGAGAGAGAGAGAGAGAGAGAGAGAGAGAGAGAGAGAGAGAGAGAGAGAGAGAGAGAGAGAATATGTGGTCACTGGACAACAGGTGAAGTTGAAATAGAGATACAAATATGTGGTCACTGGACAACAGGTGAAGTTGAAATAGAGATACACTGTTACAAATGTAAGAAATGCAAAGAGCAATTTTTGGAAACAGTAACCAGTTACAGTTTTTCTCGATTGGTTACACACATTTTCTGAAGCATACCTCATACTCTCAGAACTCTACACACAAATCGAAAAAACACACACACAATGGGCAAAACCCCTCACTTCTCCTGCAAAATTAAACTTAACATTCAAAACAATGTTATTTAATCTCAAAATGGTATTTTGTTTTCAAATGACAAACACAAACCATCATATGAATAGACATTTATAAGAACCATTTGAACACTAATGTGCTCAATGTAAAACACTATGATGAATGGAAAACACTTCTTCTTCATTCATCATAGTGAGTTAGGCCTTTTTTGTTCAGTGTTACACTTACTACAGACAGTACATACATAAGTGTGTTGTAAAATATTTGAAAATATTATTTTTATACTCAGAACACAGAAATACACGGTAACAAATATGTTTTACGTATTTTTCCCAGAAAAACAATGTAGACAGTGTACATCCCAACCAACACAAAGTTGCACATACAGTGGTCTACATACAAAACAACAGAATCATTTACTGTATAGTGTATACAGTTACATTATTATTATTTTTCTTTGTATTTGCCGTAATGTTATGGCGTTATTTTAAAGGACCATGTTCATGATTTCAGTTTCCTGTTCAGGAGACAGAAGACATTCCCGACCACCTTGTGTTGGTAATCTTTCAGTTCTGCCAAACAAATAGTAAAATACTGTAAATACTGTGTAGGAATACATTTTCCAAATACGTACATTACATTTACATATAGTCATTTAGCAGACGCTCTTATCCAGAGCGACTTACAGTAAGTACAGGGACATTCCCCCGAGGCAAGTAGGGTGAAGTGCCTTGCCCAAGGACACAACGTCAGTTGGCATGACCGGGAATCGAACTGGCAACCTTCGGATTACTAGCCCGATTCCCTCACCGCTCAGCCACCTGACTCCCCACTTGAAACATACTTTATTTTTACAGTCATACAGAACAGTCCACAGGCAATACTGTACTACTGTACTCAGTGAGTACTGTATTGATATGCAGTAGGCCTACTTCAATTTTGTAGTGAGAGTAGATTTCTTACCTATTCTCATTTCGGAAAGTCCGGTTGATGGATGCTACAGTGTACCTGCTCAAATTTGGCTGTACTCTTTGCCCAGCCTCCCTCATTGTTAGACCATGGTTGACCACATGGTCAACCAAAGCGGCTCGGATCTCATCAGAGATTATGGTCCTTGGCCTTCCTCATCCTCGTCCTCCCCGTCCTCCTCCTCTTACTCTCACTCCTCTGCCTCTGCCTCTGTTTCCAATGTTGGCATCCATTGCTCAAAAACAGAAGAGGTCACCTGTTGCCCTTTTATGCTAAAGCTCTGATTGCTAATTGTAAAACTGCGTGACAGGTGTTTGTCCATGCGATGAGTCAGTGTGCGTATTTGAATGGGAGTGTGTTCCTTGTGAAAACAAAAGATTTTCTTCATGAAAATTGCAGATGAAAAAAATGCAGAGAATTGTGTGTAGTGTTTTGAAAAAAGTGTGTTTTAGAACTGCAATTTGAGTGTAAAGCAGGAATTGTGCTTGTAGTTTAGCAGAATTGGTTCATGGGGTTGGTGCATGAGTTAGATGTTGTGGTCATTGTGTCTCAAGTACCAGTATTTGTGTGTAAACAATTGAGAAAAACTGTAATGACAAACTAGCCCAAGCTTGATGCTGGTGAGAGACTAAGCATAGTTCTGGGGGAACTGACAGATATGTACGACACTGTTACTATCTGAGCAACAGTGAATCAACCATTTATAGCCTAATTGTTAAAACTATTCTTTATCTAACACCACCATACACACCATCGCACACACACTCCATCACACACACACACAAACTTAGTTGTACCAGTTGTTTCTCTTTTTTCTCTTTGTCTGAAGTCATTTCTGTCCTTTCTTCTCCTCCCCTCCTCCTCCCCTCCTCCACCCCTTCTACACCCTTATCCTCTGGTGATCTGTCTGGTTGTGTGTGTGAACATGTCTGTGTGTGTGTGTGTGTGGGTGAGCATGTTTGTGTGTATTTGTGTTCGCTGACTAATAGGAGTCCCAGTACATTAGATCTCTGCTGTTGTCTAATCGCCAATGGCTCTCAGCATCTGTCTCTCACACACACACACACACACACACACGCACAGCCTAACATTAGTGTTTTAGCTGTGTGGTGTGTGTGTGTGTGTGAGGTTGTCCGTATTTGTGTGAGTTTTTGTACATATATTGGGGTGTATGTGTGTGAAATGACTCCCATCTGTAGACTGGCTATTGATTTGCCATGGAAACTGTGGCATGGTGACTGTCGTGTGAACAAAGAAGATGAGAGAGGGGGGGAGAGAGAGAGAGAGAGAGAGAGAGAGAGAGAGAGAGAGAGAGAGAGAAAGGGGGGGGGGAGAGAGGGAGAGAGGGAGCGAAAGGGGGGAGAGAGAGGGAGAGAAAGGGGGGGAGAGAGGGGGAGAGAGAGGGGGGAGAGAGGAAGAGAGAGGGGGGAGAGAGGAAGGGAGATCAGTGAAGATACTAACCCAGGGAAATTGGATTGTGTGGGCGTGTGTGTTTGTGTGTGCATGTGTGTGTGTTTGTTTATGTGTTTGTAGTTTACACTGTGTTCTAGGTTACTAGTGATATGTTCTTGTGTGTTACAGGGACATCAGATAATAACCTATGAGTAGCTTGTTCAGCTTCCGTTTACCTGACAGGAGGTGTGTGTGTGTGTAGTAGAACTAGGGCTAAGTAAGGGTGATATATAATGAATGAATCCCCCTCAGCTATATTTTCTAGAATCAGATAGCTGTCTACCACCCTTCGGCCTTACACCCCCTCCCTCCCTCCCTCCCTCCTCCCCTCTCCTTGTCCCCCTCAGCATGTGTGTGTGTGTGTGTGTCACACAACAGGTAAACTGATCTGAGATATGATTAGAGGAGGTTAGTCATAGGTCCACCATTCCTCTGTATTCCTTTGAGTTCCTCTGTGTTCCTTTGAGTTCCTCTGGGTTCCACCAGGTTCCTCTAAGTTCCTCTGGTGTCAACATCAGTGAGCTGAGTAGGAGAGAGAGGGAAACTATGAAAAAGACAGGTGGGGGTGGTAAGAGAGATGGAGAGTTTAGAAAGAGAAAGAATAGACAGAGAGAGAGAGAGAGAGAGAGAGAGAGAGAGAGAGAGAGAGGAGAGAGAGAGAGAGAGAGACAGGGAGAGAGAGAGAGAGAGAGAGAGAGAGAGAGAGAGAGGGAGAGGGGGAGAGAGAGAGAGTGAGAAAGAGGATATTTCCACCCCTAAAGCAGCACTGCTATAAATATATAATTATATTATTTCTGTGATTTATCCATGATGGAGGGATGGAGCGAGAGATAGAGAAAGAGAGAGAGAGGTCTTGCTCAGCTTTCTTGACACTTTCATATTCAGTTGGCAGTCAAAGAGAGAGACGTGGAGACAGAGGGGAGATGCATTGAAAAAAGATAGAGAGAGGGAGAGATGAAGGGAGAGATGAAGAGGGAGATAGGGGGTGGCTGTGTCATCTATTTTCCATGTGGGAGGAAGAAGTCAAATTAGTGTCTCTGTTTCTCTGCAGTCAGAGACTTATCAGAGACTTCAAACCTGCAAACACAGGGAGAACCCCCCCCCCCCACACACACACACACACACAGTCAAATCAAAAACGTCTTGCACATGTGCCATTACAGTCAGTGTGTGTGTCTCTCTCTGTGTGTAGGTATTTCTCATTATGTGTGTGTGTATGTATGTATCTGTATGTGTGTGTGTGTGTGTGTGTACAGCCCCTTCACCAGTAGACTGATGGGTTGTCGTAGCTGTGGCAGATGATTCAGTTGTAATCTCCTCTGAACAGGTGTGACTGCAGGCCCCAGCTCTCTCTCTCTCTTTCTTCTTCTCTCCCCTTCTCCCTCTCTCCCTCCTTCTCTCCCTTCTCTCTCTCTCCCTCCCTCCATGACTTTCTCTGTGTAGTTGTGTACAGGTGGGTTTGAGCAGGCAGCAGCGATCAGATCCTGTGTCTGTGTATTCCTGGAACATGCTCACGGTTCTGTTCCAGCAGCTCTAGAACTCACTCTGCTGTTCTGGAAGTTACGCTGTTCCATCCGGCAGTGTGTGGAAAGTGGGGCAGAGGAAGGCTGTGCATCTGCCTGTCCGTGTGTGTGTGTGTATACTGGATATGTGTGTATACTGGGTAAGTGTGTGTGTGTGTGTGGTCTGGGGTCTCCTGCCCATTAAGCTGCATGTCAGGGAGCTCAGAGACTATCTAGCGTTAGCAAGGGCTAGCTCTGAGGCTGAATGTGAGCGTGTGTTTCCTGTATGTGTGTGTGTATTCTGTCGGCCCTGTGTGTGTGTGTGTGTATTCTGTCGGCCCTGTGTGTGTGTGTGTGTGTGTATTCTGTCGGCCCTGTGTGTGTGTGTGTGTATTCTGTCGGCCCTGTGTGACTGGTGCTCTGTAAACGCTGAGTTTATGTAGGCTGAGGGAATAGATGTTGTCAGACCCAGGGGAGTCCTCCTAGACTTTGCTGTGTGTGTGTGTGTGTGTGTGTGTATACGTGTGCGTCTTCATGTGTGTGTGTGGGGGGGCTGCTATGTTGTCTACAGAGTTCTGTGTCTGTGGTTTCCATGGTGACACTCAGGAGCGGTCTGTTTATCTGTTACTCTTTTGTTGGCTTTAGCTTGTTTAATGTGTTAGTTTTGTTAGCGCTCGTCTATGGCTCTTTAGCGTAGCATATGACGCTAGTTTTACAGTTTTAGATATGATGACCTTCAACCTTTTAGCCATAGCATATGATGCTAGTCTTCAGCCTTTTAGCCATAGCGTATGATGCTAGTCTTCAGCCGTTTAGCCATAGCTTATGATGCTAGTCTTCAGCCTTTTAGCCGTAGCGTATGATGCTAGTCTTCAGCCTTTTAACCATAGCGTATGATGCTAGTCTTTAGCCTTTTAGCCGTAGCGTATGATGCTAGTCTTTAGCCTTTTAGCTGTAGCGTATGATGCTAGTCTTTAGCCTTTTGGCCGTAGCGTATGATGCTAGTCTTTAGCCTTTGAGCCGTAGGGTATGATGCTAGTCTTCAGCCTTTTAGCCGTAGCGTATGATGCTAGTCTTTAGCCTTTGAGCCGTAGGGTATGATGCTAGTCTTCAGCCTTTTAGCCGAAGCGTATGATGCTAGTCTTTAGCACACTGCTGTCAGGCCTAGTTAGCGTTAGCAGCTCCATCTTAACTCTGCTTGATGGGCCAAGTCAATATTTAATGGAACACATCCCTGGCCTTGTCTCCTCCTCCACCACACCTAACACCTAGAGACCCTATGTTTGTGTGAGTGTGTGCGTGTGTATCAGCTGTGTTACTTTGAGAGTCTCACCGGTCCTCCTCCTCCAGCTGACTCAGGTCTGAACAACAGCCACTAAGGACAACAGCCAAGGAGAACCAGAATGTGTGAATGAGGGTGCACAGTGTGTTCCTCAGCGTGTGTGAGTGTGTGAGAGAGAGAGGGAGAAAGAGTATGTGTACAGAGGTTTGTGTGTGAGAGTCTGTGTAAGGGTGTGTGAGCATTGTCATAGTAGCGAGGTTATACTATTAATTTGTTGCAATAGGTTACGAGGAATGTGTGGTATGTGTGGTGTGTGTGTGGTGTGTGTGAGTGATGTGTGTGTGGTGTGTGTGTGTGGTGTGTGTGTGTACAGTGGGTTGGTGGGTCCTGTATTTGTATAATTGATGGTTAATGTCTTTAGTCAGCTACAAGGTATGTGTGATATAATGCTAGTGAGTGTGTGTGTGAGTGTGTTATGTTAGTGCATTATGTATGAGGAAGGTTCTTGGTGTGTGTTCTTGGTGTGTGTGTGATTTGATGAAAATATGCAAGTCTGTGTCAAAGTCTCTCCTGAAGTTCCATAATTTATCATGCTCTAGGGCACCACCTCTCCTCCCCTCTCCCAGTCCTCTCCTCCTTCCTTTCGCCTCTCCTCTTTTCTCCTCTTTTCTCCTCTTCTCTCACCTGTCCTCCTCCTCTCTCTCCTCCTTTCCTTCTCTCCATCTGTCTATTACTCTTTCTTCCTCTCCTTCATTGTGTTCCTGAATCATCCTGATCCATCTAACTACCCCAAAACTCCCCCCTGAGTACTGTACTCAGGTGCTGTGTGTACGTATGTGTGAGTGTGTGTGTGTGTGATAGAGAGACAGAGAGAGAGAGAGGGAAAGAGAGAGAGAGGTTCCACAGAGGCAGAGATGCTGACAGCTGAGTGTGTTTATGACGGCTTTGATGTCTTATATGTCTATTGCTTTGATGCCCACAGTGAAATGCCTTGTTACTGTGTGTGTGTGTGTGAGTGTGTGTGAGTGTGTGTGTGTGAGTGTTTGTGTGTGTGAGTGTGTGTGTGTGTGTGTGTGTGAGTGTGTGTGTGAGTGTTTGTGTGACAGGTTTGCTGTTCTTGTTTTCCTTTCACGGTTCCCTTATCTCCAGACACGTCCTCTCTTCCTTACTTCAATCTCTTGCTCTACCTCTCTCTCTCTCTCTCTCTGTCTACCTCTCTCTCTCTCTACCTCTCTCTCTCTACCGCTCTCTCTCTTTCTCTCCTCCCTCTCTCTCTCTCTCTCTCTCTCTCTCTCTCTCTCTCTCTCTCTCTCTCTCCCTCTCTCTCTCCCTCTTTCTCTACCTCCACTCTGCCTCTCCTTCCTTCCATCCCTCCAGTGTATAATGTCATTGACAATGTCATGACATCTGGGATTTATTTAAATTAACTGATAACATGTTGCTAACATGCTATAACTCTTTCCTCCCTCCCCTTATCTCTCCCCTCTCCCTCCATCTCTCCCTCTCTCTCTCTCCCTCCTTCCATCTCTCCCTCTCCCTCTCTCTCTCTCCCTCCTTCCATCTCTCCCTCTCTCTCTCTCCCTCCCTCCATCTCTCTTGTGTAAGTCTCTAGGTAACCATGTTGTATATACTGTATGTAACCTGTGTGTGTGTTATCTGTGTTTGTGTGTGTGTTATCTGTGTGTGTGTGTGGTGCAGGATGAGCAGTCGTCGTTCTTCCAGTTTGGTGCGGCGCTGCAGCAGGAGGCGGTGCTGATGTTGGCCATCATGGAGGAGTACGACTGGCACGTGTTCTCCATCGTCACCTCCAAGTTCCCTGGGTACCAGCACTTCATCAGCACGCTCAGGGGCTTCGTGGACCACAGGTGACACACACACATATTGGGACTTTGGTACTTCACTCACACACCACTGTTGTGCGAGTCCTGCAGAACCTGGTTAACCTCTTTCTGTGTGTGTGTGTGTGTGTGTGCGTGTGTGCGTGTATGTGCAGCTTTGTGCGCTGGGACCTGCAGAGCGTGGTGACGTTGGAGGCGGTGGACGGTGGAGACAGAGACTCCAAGTCTCACATCTCCCTGAAGAGGATCCAGAGCCCGGTCATCCTGCTGTACTGCTCCAAGGACGAGGCCGGGTAGGACACACCACACTGGGACTGTGTGTGTGAGTGAGTGTGTGTGTGTGTGTGAGTGTGTGTCAGAGAGAGTCACTTTGTGACTGTGTGTGTAAATGTGGCCTTGTTTTACTGGCCAGAAATCCCCACGATGATAAACTAAGAAAAAGTTGACCTTGTAGGGACATTTTCTTGGTACCCATAACTTAACTTGCTGTTTCTAGGAGGGTCAGAGTGACATTAAGGGTTGGGGAGGTTTGAGTTGAGGCTAGTAGCCAGGGTTAGGGTTCAGGCTAGGAGCCAGGGTTAGGGTTCAGGCTAGGAGCCAGGGTTAGGGTTCAGGCTAAGAGCCAGGGTTTGGGTTCAGGCTAGGAGCCAGGGTTAGGGTTCAGGCTAGGAGCCAGGGTTTGGGTTCAGGCTAGGAGCCAGGGTTAGGGTTCAGGCTAGGAGCCAGGGTTAGGGTTCAGGCTAGGAGCCAGGGTTAGGGTTCAGGCTAAGAGCCAGGGTTAGGGTTCAGGCTAGGAGCCAGGGTTAGGGTTCAGGCTGAGCCAGGGTTTGGGTTCAGGCTAGGACCTCACCCAGCTCAATTGACTTTGTCAACGACGCAAGTATCATTCCTAGTTTGCACTTGACACAAAGCGGACTTTTCCCTCCACAGATGCACGTCGGTAAATTAGGGAATGACCTTGCGCTCCCGGGGTCAGTGCTTGGCCCGTGCGCACTGCTGGCGACGTTACATAGTTTTGATTTATTGTATGGCTGTGTTACATTTCTTTCATGTCAATGATTGAAAAGATTTTCATGAGAAATCTCTATGTATGTGAACTTGATTTGTAACAATTGTGGCAATTTCCTCCCACGCCTGTTTAACCAAAGCTAATTTGGGTGGGTTTCTTCTCCCATCTCCATCAGAATCAGAATTCGGTTTATTCGCCATGTATGTTACACAAACACAGAATTTACTGTGGCAGGAAGGTGCAAACAATAAACATATACGGGTCTTAAATTAAGTAAAAAAAGTACAATGGTTAAACTAATTCTAAGAACTAAACAATTAAAAAATATGACAATTTACAAAAATAAAATATATATAAAAATAAGACTAAGAATTTGAATGAGCAGCATGAGTGTGCAACTTAGTGCAATGAGAAAACTGCTCTGCCTTTCCCATACAATGTCACTTCTCTATCTGTTACGGCCCTGACGAGAACGTCGGTCTCCTCGGCTGTGAACCGCTCCTGGCGTGCGCCTGGCAAATCCGCCGTTATAATAGCAATCCGCCATGGAACAAGCGCTGCTCTTAAAGGGAATGTGAGATGACGCTCTGATTGGTTTATTGCACGTTACGCCCAAACCACACCCATTAGTAATGTAGCTACTTCAGACCAACCCATTTTAGATTTGCGCCAGGCGCAAAGTCATTTATCCCGACGGTATCATAGCAACAGCGCCGGAGTCCCGCCCACAAAGTTACTTGCGCTTTGCATTTTGATACTTGCGTTTCAGATCGTTAAAATAGGGCCCATTGTGTGTAACAGTGTGTGTACCCGTGTGTATAACAGTATGACCCCCCTACAGTTACATACTTGAGGAGGCCCGCTCCCTGGGCTTGACTGGCGCGGGCTACATCTGGATCGTACCAAGCGTGACCACGGGGAACCCTGACATCCTGCCCGATGCCTTCCCTCTGGGGATGATATCCGTCTCCTATGACGACGGAGAGTACCCGCTGGAGATGCGCGTGCGTGACGGCGTGGACATCATCTCCATGGCAGCATCCGCCATGCTGCAGGAGAAGGGGGAGGTGCCCGAGGCCCAGTTCAGCTGCTATGACCAATCAGAGAAGAGACCCGGGAAGGTCCCGCCCAGCGCGCTGAGGAGGTGAGGGATAGTATGTGTGTGTGTGTGTGGTATATATGTGTGTGTGTGTGGTCTATATATGTGTGTATGTGTGTGGTATAGATATGTGTGTGTGTGTGGTATAGATATGTGTGTGTGTGTGGTATAGATATGTGTGTGTGTGTGGTATACATATATGTGTGTATGAATGTGTGTGTGTGTATGTGTATGGTATAGATATGTATGTGTGTGTGGTACAGATATGTGTGTATGTATGTGTGTGTGTGTGTGTGTGTATGTGTGTGGTATAGATATGTGTGTGTGTGTGATACAGATATGTGTGTATGTATGTGTGTGTGTGTAAGATGCTCTGTTGGACGCCTGTCATTAAGGCTGGATTAAGGCAGCTTTTACCAGCTTTGTTCTCTGATGCTGTTTTGTTGCTATGGCTCAGTGGGTGGTGTGTGTGTGTGTGTGTGTGTGTGTGCGCCCAAGCGTGTGTGTGTGGAGTTCCCTGTGATGGTGAATTCAGATTCTCTGAAGAAGAAAGCAGGCCACAAACATATGAGAGGCCGTATAGGCCATAATTCATACTTGGTCTCACATACATGCCATGACCTCACATATATACCATTATACTCTCACATATATACCATTATACTCTCACGTATATACCATTATACTCTCACATATACACCATTATACTCTCACATACACACCATGACCTCACATATATACCATTATACTTTCACATATATACCATTATTCTCTCACATATACACCATTATACTCTCACATATATACCATTATACTCTCACATATATACCATTATACTCTCACATACATACCATTATACTCTCACATATACACTATTATACACTCACATATACACCATTATACTCTCACATATACACCATTATACTCTCACATATACACCATTATACTCTCACATATACACCATTATACTCTCACATATACACCATTATACTCTTGCACATAAACTGGCATACTCTCTTACACACACAAAAATACCGTCTTATATGCACCATCATAATAAAGTATGACAATATATGTAAGAGACAAATAGTATGTGTGAAACAGAAAGTTATTATATGTAAGAGAATAACAGGATGTGTAAGAGAGAATACTTATCTATGTGAGAGAGAATACTTGTCTATGTGAGAGAGAATACTTGTGTATGTGAGAGAGAATACTTGTCTATGTGAGAGAGAATACTTGTCTATGTGAGAGAGAATACTTGTCTATGTGAGAGAGAATACTTGTCTATGTGAGAGAGAATACTTGTCTATATGAGAGAGAATACTTGTCTATGTGAGAGAGTTTGATTGAAACGGAAGGCAGTTTGATTGAAAAGGAAGTAGTACTGAATTCTCAGTTCCTGATTGGCTTACACATGAAGAAGGATTTGGGGTAGATGTAGCTAACGCCCACCTTCCCTATCAAGACGAGACTGAGTGACATGATAAGATGGCAGAGAGTGGGCGGCTTAATGAAGCCATTGGACTCATTAATAACATTTTATTAACATTTTATTAAAATTTTATACTCCAAATGCTGCGGCGTTATTGTAGGGAGGACAGACCCGTTCCTGAATTACGTTTTTACAGTTATTCCTGGGGAAATTATGGAATTAAATTACATATTAACTATACTAAAATACTTGTGCACAATAATATTTGCTAAATGTAGACGTTTTTAAAGGTTTTTAATTTGACCTCGAAGCCTTTTGTGAAAATGAGGCTAGTTTCACGACAGCGACTTTGGATGTATACTAGGCTACTTTAACATGTTAGCTGATTAGCCAGTACGAGTGAGATATGTATACAGTCACATTAACAAACCTCTTCTTTGTAAACTTAAATACGATGGGAACACATCACATTAACAATTCCAAAACGCACCACACGCCAAACAATTTTTTTTGTCAAGCGTCTCTAAACTCAGATTCCGAGTCGGATCCATGAAGCTTTCGTTGCAGTGAATGGGTGCGGGCACTCATCGGGCATAGGGGCCTACACTCAAATAGGATCTTAAAAGTCCCAACTGGAAAATGTTGTGAACAGATTGACATCAAGTTCAGTTTGTGGCATTGAAGTTTAGGTTAATAGCCAAGGGTGTAAAGACCACTCGGCTAATTAAAGACGTCAACGGTTAAAACCCCAGTGCCACGGGACGGTATTCACACAGGCATTGGCTTTAATTTAAATGATAGTTTGTTTCATCAATTGAAAAACTGATCTAGGACTTTTGACTCAAGTAGTGGGGGTCGGTATAGCTTCCTAAACAACTATGGAATTCTACATTTGAGTTTTTTAGTGGATTTGCTTGAATCGTTGTCAGAAATGTTGGAATCAAAGACGACAGCCATCCACAGTGGCTATTTCTAACGCTAACGATGAAATGCGCCGGCTCTTCAGACCTGGATCAGGTGCATCACGGAGCGGCAGCAGCTCTCTGTCAGGAGTCTTAACCGAAATACTGCGGAGTTTGATATTGGGATTGCGCCATCACT
The DNA here is from genome assembly GCF_963692335.1 of Osmerus eperlanus. Lineage (NCBI taxonomy): Eukaryota > Metazoa > Chordata > Actinopteri > Osmeriformes > Osmeridae > Osmerus > Osmerus eperlanus. Next base: position 12,620,868 of record NC_085039.1, read on the forward strand.
TGGCTGGCATTAAGACGAGCTCCTGACAGAGTGCTGCTGCCGCTCCTTGATGCACCTGATCCAGGTCTGAAGAGCCGGCGCATTTAATTGTCAACGTTAGCGTTAGAAACAGCCTC
>NC_085039.1:12629443-12664958 GCF_963692335.1 Osmerus eperlanus
ACACACTTCTCACACACACCTCTCCTCAGTGGACATGTTGTCTGGGCAAAAGGTACAGCTACACACTCTTCACACACACACTCTCCTCATGGACATGATGTCGGGCAAAGGTACACTAGATCGCGGTACACTCCTCACACACACACTCTCCTCATGGACATGATGTCTGCAAAGGTACACGACACACTCCTCACACCACACACTCTCCTCATGGACATGATGTCTGGCAAAGGTACACACACACTCCTCACACACACACTCTCCTCATGGACATGATGTCGGGGCAAAGGTACACACACACTCCTCACACACACACTCTCCTCATGGACATGATGTCTGGCAAAGGTACACACACACTCCTCACACACACACTCTCCTCATGGACATGATGTCTGGCAAAGGTACACACACACTCCTCACACACACACTCTCCTCATGGACATGATGTCGGGCAAAGGTACACACACACTCCTCACACACACACTCTCCTCATGGACATGATGTCTGGCAAAGGTACACACACACTCTTCACACACACACTCTCCTCATGGACATGATGTCTGGCAAAGGTACACACACACTCCTCACACACACACTCTCCTCATGGACATGATGTCGGGCAAAGGTACACACACACTCCTCACACACACTCTCCTCATGGACATGATGTCTGGCAAAGTACACACACACTCCTCACACACACACTCTCCTCACAATCGACACACACACTCCTCACACACACACACGCTCCTCACACACTCACTCACGGCATCTCTCACACACACACACTCCTCACACACACACACTCCTCACACACACACACTCCTCACACACACACACTCCTCACACACACACACGCTCCTCACACACACACACTCCTCACACACACACACTCCTCACACACACACTCCTCACACACACACACACTCCTCACACACACACACGCTCCTCACACACACACTCCTCACACACACACACACTCCTCACACACACACTCTCTCACACACACACACACACTCTCTCACACACACACACTCCACACACACACACACACTCCTCACACACACACACACTCCTCACACACACACACTCCTCATCACACACACACTCCTCACACACACACACACTCCTCACACACACACACACTCCTCACACACACACACACTCCTCACACACACACACACTCCTCACACACACACACTCCTCACACACACACACACTCCTCACACACACACACTCCTCACACACACACACACTCCTCACACACACACACTCCTCACACACACACACTCCTCACACACACACACACACTCCTCACACACACACACACACACTCCTCACACACACACACTCCTCACACACACACTCCTCACACACACACACACTCCTCACACACACACTCCTCACACACACACACTCCTCACACACACACACACTCCTCACACACACACTCCTCACACACACACTCCTCACACACACACTCCTCACACACACACTCCTCACACACACACACTCAATCACAACACAGCACACTCCTCACACACACACACACACACTCCTCACACACACACACACTCACACACACACACTCCTCACACACTCACACACACTCCTCACACACACACACACTCCTCACACACACACACTCCTCACACACACACACTACTCACACACACTCCACACACACACTCACACACACACACTCCTCACACACACACTCTCCTCACAACCACACACACACACTCTCTCCTCTCTCCCTCATCTCTCTCTCTCTAGTCTCTCTCTCTCTTCTCTCTCTCTCTCTCTCTCTCTCTCTCTCTCTCTCGTCTCCTCTCTCTCTCTCTCTCTCTCTCTCCTTCTCCGCCTTTCCTGTCACACTTCACTTACAAATAGTCAAGTAAAGCATAAAAAAGCCCCCAAAATATATATCTTCAATTTATCCATGTCTTTGATGTTCCACAGGAAACTCTGTTCACAGTCTTTCTCCTAAAGGCCCAGCTGGTCTCTATAGCAAACGCTGCTGGTCTCCAAGGTTTCCTGTCGTTGTCGGGGCGACACAAAAGACCCTTCTTAACAATGCCACTCCGTTTCCGGGACAACAGAACACACCAACATCCTCTCTCCCTCAGCGACGGGAACCCCAACAAGGCGGACCTCGGCGTTGCCACGCCGACAACGGGGAGCCACGCCCCCCTGGTCTCTCAGGCCCCACCTCCAAACCACGCGCCTTATGGAAGAAGAGCGTGGAAACTCTGAAGCAGAACCCCGGACCAATCGCGTCGCCCAGTTTTCACTGGACCCGCCCCCACGCCGGGGCCTGCACTCTATGAAAAGCCAGCGCTACCTTCCAGAAGACCCGCCCCGCTCCGACATCTCCGACTGTTCCAGCCGCCCCGCCTCCCACAAAGACCTTGACCCCGCCCCCGCCATAGAGGGCGGCCTTCAAACCGGCCAATCAGCTGAAGAAGCGTGGCGGGGGGGGTTAGGGGCCGGCGGGGCAGGGGGGTGAGGAGCCAGGAGAAGATCTACTCCATCGACTCCGACCAGGGCAGCCTTCTCTCTGCCCCCCTTCTACCAGCGAGAAAGCCAGGGAGGGGAGGAGCATGACCTCTACCCCCCCGGCCACGCCCACCTGGCCGACGCCCACCTGAGCGACGCCCACCTGGGCGACGCCCCCGTCCTGCAGCTCAGCGCAACCCTGCTGCACCACAGCCACAGCGCCGACGCAGAGCTGCACTCCCTCAAGGACAGGAAGTACAGCACCTACACACACACCAGGTACCAGGGGGGAGGGGGACAGGCAGCACCTACACACACACCAGGTACCAGGGGGGAGGGGGACAGGCAGACAGACAGGCAGGCAGACATGCAGACAGAGAGACAGACAGTCAGGGACAGGAAGTATTGTGTCTCTCCTTGTTTCAGATGTGTTGTAATCCCATGCCTCCCCTCCCCTCTGCCTCCCCTCTGCCTCCCCTCCCCTCTGCCTCCCCTCAGTGCTAAGGAGAAGGCTGCGAGCTCGTTCGAGGCCCCTGGCTCGTCCCGGGGCCCTCACTGCCGCTCCTGCCTGGGGCGTCTGAGCTCCGGGCTGTTCTCGCTCCGCAGCGGCTCCCAGACGCGCTGCGACGCCTGCCTGCACCTCGCCACCCTCTACGACATCAGCGAGGACCGTCACCACGGCTACCAGCCCCCCCAGGCCGCCCCCGCCCCCACCGACATGTTCACTCACTTCCTCCCTCAGAGCCAGCTGGGGCCGGTGGGGGAGGGAGACGGCCTGGTCAGCCACTACCTCCCCCCCTCCTCCCCCTCGCAGCGCCTCCCCCGCCAGCCCTCCTACGAGAACCTCCCGGAGTCCCACCCCCGGCAGGGGGGCCGTGGGGGGCGGGGGGAGGAGGAGGGGGAGGGGCCGTACGCCAACGTGCTGACCATGCGGTCCGAGCGGCCGTACAGCTCCCCCTCTCCCCCCTCTCCCCCCTCTCCCCCCTCCCACCGCAGCCTCCCCCTCCCCCTCCCTCGCCGCTCCAAGAGCCTGTACCCCGACCGGCCATCCCACAACCCCTTCCTCTCTGCCCCCCAGCCGGTGCAAGGGGGCCGGCTCGTCCACGGGCGCTCCTCCCACGAGATCTACAGGCCGACGCCCGCCCCCTTCGCGCTCACGCTGGGAAACCACGGTAACCAGCAGCAGCATCACCACCATCAGCACCACCTCTTCCTGCAGCATCAGCAACAACAACAACAACAGCTACAACAGCTACAGCTCCAGCAGCACGAGGCGGCCATCGTCGCCGCAGCGACGCAGCAGTTCTTCTACCCCCAGGAGAACACCATGATGTCATACGTGGCCCCGCCTCCTCCCGTGACCTCTCAGCAAATCAGCTACGTGACGGCGCCGAGGGCCTCCAGCGCTGGTGGCAACAGGCCACGCCTCTACCGACGTATGCCCAGCATAGAGTCTGATGTCTGAGTTACACACACATACATGTGGCGGCCTGCGGAAACCCTTCACATGGTGAAAATGTGACTTTCTAGGTATGATACATATTTGGAAACTACTAACTCTCCTGAATACAAATCTGTTTAAATCACTCAGATATCTTTTATCACAACTGAAGTTACATAATTTAAAGTTGACCTGTTTCAAAAAGTGATAAGAGAGAACTGGATTCAAAGATTCCACTCCGTTTCATAATTCGATTTGACATAGCTGGAAAATCTTGCTAGCTGATATGTCATTACAGTGAAGTTTAGGGTGTTAACGATACAAAACGTCAAAAATCTCAATTTTTAAAGAAAACCATTTTCGATCTTTTATGGCTTATAGCCAACAATAAGCGGCCGCGACATCCGACGGATTCTTGCAGACCGCCACACACACACACACACACACACACACATATATACACACACACACACACACATATATACTCATACACACACACACACACATATATATATACTCATACACACACACACACACACACATATATACACACACACACACACACATATATACACACACACACACACACACATATATACTCATACACACACACACACACACACACATATATACTCATACACACACACACACATATATACTCATACACACACACACACATATATACTCATACACACACACACATATATACTCATACACACACACACACGTACATACTCATACACACACACACACACGTACATACTCATACACACACACACACATACATATATACTCATACACACGTTTCAGACACACACGCTTAAGAAACACACAATCACTGATGCACGTTTAAAACACACACACTCCGCACACACACACACACTTTTTACTGATGCATGCTTTAAACAAACACACACAGACACACTTAATCTCTTGAGATGGACTGAGAGACAGAGCCCTGCCTGGCTTTGAGGGGCTGGAGGGAGGCAGGGCTGGGTGAGGCAGGGCTGGGGGGAGGCAGGGCTGGGAAGAGGCAGGGCTGGGTGAGGCAGGGCTGGGGTGAGGCAGGCCTGGGGGGAGGCAGGGCTGGGAGAGGCAGGGCTGGGTGAGGCAGGGCTGGGGTGAGGCAGGCCTGGGGGGAGGCAGGGCTGGGAGAGGCAGGGCTGGGTGAGGCAGGGCTGGGGTGAGGCAGGCCTGGGGGGAGGCAGGGCTGGGGGGAGGCAGGGCTGGGTGAGGCAGGGCTGGGGGGAGGCAGGGCTGGGGGGAGGCAGGGCTGGGAGAGGCAGGGCTGGGTGAGGCAGGGCTGGGGAGAGGCAGGGCTGGGAGAGGCAGGGCTGGGTGAGGCAGGGCTGGGTGAGGCAGGGGGTATTGGGGGTGTGTAGGAGGGGCACAGAGCACTGCTGTGTAAAACCACCTGGATCACCTGGAGGAACTGAGACCTCCTGCTATCTCTCCCTCTCTTCCCCCTTGGTCTAGTTTCCTAGATGTTGCACTAGTTCTGCTGTGAACAGTAATACCACCAGTCATCATAACAGACAGACCGACACAGACAGAGAGACAAGACCAAGTGATTGTGTCTTGTCTCCATAGAAACAGACTGACTAGAAGAAAAATGATGTCATAAATACCAATCAATCAATCAACCAATCGAACATTCCAACTAGTTGACCAAATATAGTCATGGACCAACCCAGCAAGGGACTAGATCTGTCTGTCTGGTCTAGCTGATCTGTCTGTCTGGTCTAGCTGATCTGTCTGTCTGGTCTAGCTGATCTGTCTGTCTGGTCTAGCTGATCTGTCTGTCTGGTCTAGCTGATCTGTCTGTCTGGTCTAGCTGATCTGTCTGTCTGGTCTAGCTGATCTGTCTGTCTGGTCTAGCTGATCTGTCTGTCTGGTCTAGCTGATCTGTCTGTCTGGTCTAGCTGATCTGTCTGTCTGGTCTAGCTGATCTGTCTGTCTGGTCTAGCTGATCTGTCTGTCTGGTCTAGCTGATCTGTCTGTCTGGTCTAGCTGATCTGTCTGTCTGGTCTAGCTGATCTGTCTGTCTGGTCTAGCTGATCTGTCTGTCTGGTCTAGCTGATCTGTCTGTCTGGTCTAGCTGATCTGTCTGTCTGGTCTAGCTGATTGGTCTCTACCATATCTCTCTTCCCAATATGACAACATTCAGGACACAGCATGCTTCCCTAGGCTCTGTAGTAGAGCAACACACAGGGTAACACACACACACCCCACAGAGTAGGTTTGTATAGTAGGGTGTGTGAGGAGGCAGAGTTTATAGATGTGCACTTTGTAGATTTTATACCCTGTGTCATCTAGCACTGGGGTCTGACCAAAAACATGTTTTCTACTGATGTTCTACTGATGTTCTACTGACGTTCTACTGACGTTCTACCCACGTTCTACCCACGTTCTACCCACGTTCTCAACTGATGATCTCTACTGACTTTCAACTGATGTTCCACTGACATTCTACTGGTGATCTACTGGTGTTCTACTGACATTCTCTACTGATGTTCTCTATTGACGTTCTACTGATGTTCTAATGATGTTCTACTGATGTTCATGCAGCACAATTGGATCTGATCTTTTCAATGGAAGGAAGGAAGGAAGGTAGGTAGGTAGGTAGGTAAGAAAGAAGGTAGGTAGGTAGGTAGGATTAAAGAGTAAATCCTTCTGGAAACTGGAAACGTTCAGAGCTACTTAATGAAACAAACACACAACACACGCTGAAATCCATAATCTAGTGAGAAACGGGATTGATTTTCAACCCCAGGATTATGAAGGAAGAGGAGAGGAGTTGATATCCCATTAGCTGAACAACAGCTGTGACACACACACACACTCAGCCTTGTCTGTAGAGTGCCAGTGTATGCAGAACCCTCGCTTGGTGTGTGTAGAAATGGGTGTTTGAGCTATATGCACAATATCAGGTTGCAATATAATACTCTACTATTGTACAGGACTTTCTTGATTTGAAACATGTCATTCCTTTTTCTTTGTCAGATCTTGAATGGTGATAAGTGTAGATTCATTTACAAAGTGTTTTTATTATGATAGTTAAAAGACTCCAGCATGTTTTTAGCCTTTTGTGTAAATCAGCTCTGATGTTGGTGACTGAGTTCTAATGGAGGGACTTTCACTGTACAGACCGTCTCTAACATAGGGTTTACTGTTGTCTCTGTGTGTGTGTGTGTGTGTGTATGTCTGTGTGTGTGAGTGAGTGTGTGTGTGTGTGTGTGTGTGTGTATTTACATCACCTTTATTACTAAGCCCACAGTCTGGTTGTGTTGAAACCAGTCATGAGGAACTCTACTGCATGATGTGTGTTTCCTGGGGGACCTGTTTTGCTGCGACACCCATGTCCTTCCCTGGTAGACTGGTCTGTGTCCACACTCACATCCTAACCCTAATCCACCCGTACTACTGTACTAGATACCCCATACTAGTGTACTAGTCCTAAACACATACTAGACCTAGACCCATACTAGATTTGGACTACTGGACTAGAGTACTAGGTCTGAGGTCAAGATTGAGACTACTGGTCTAACCATAGACCCGTACTAGTGGACTCTCCCATACAATCAAGTGCACTAACTTCAACCCCATAGCTAGTACACTTCAAGGCTAGTACACTTCAAGGCTAGTGTTCAGGGTGTGAATGAGGACACAGTCTTCCAGTCCAAAACTGTGTATCAGACCTGGGAACCAGAGGGGGGGATTCGAACCCATGTACTTGTGAAGTGTATATACTAGCTCGTCACTCAGCACCAATGTACAATTGTAAATAAGTAAAGGTTACATTTTTCTAACTGCCTTGTTACTGCATATCCTTCTATCTCTTTCTCACCCCCTTTCTCTGCATACAGTCCTCTAAGACCTTTGTTTCTCCCTCCCCATCCTTCATTCCTCTCTCTCTCCCTCCCTCTTATCTCCCTCTCTCTTCTCTCCCTCCTCCCTCTCCCTCCCTCCTCTCTCTCTAGGTAGTTTGTTGTCTACTCGTGGAAAGTGCACAGGGCTTTTTGAAGTGCTGAACAAGGGCTCTCATGGTCCTGTGCTCTGTAGGCTTTTACAATGCACCCTGTGTGTGAGTGAGTGTGTGTGTGTGTTTAGGTCTATGTTCGGGTAAAAGCTGTATTTTTATATTTTTCTCCCTCAGGAGACGGACGCTCTAATCTGGGCTGAAGTGGGACAGGAGAGGAACACAGAACACACACACACACAGTCTCACACACACACACAGTCTCACACACACACACACACACACAGTCTCACACACACACACACACAGTCTCACACACACACAGTCTCACACACACACACCGTCTCTCTCTCACACACACACACACAGTCTCACATACACACAGTCTCTCACACACACACACAGTCTCACACACAAACACACAGTCTCACACACACACACACAGTCTCACACACACACAAACACACACACACACAGTCTCACACACAGTCCCTCTCACAGTCACACACACACTCACACTCACAGTCACATACAGTCTCACACACAGTCACACACACACAAATGCCACATGCTACAAATGAGTACACACCAGTGCAGTAGATCTGTCAAAACCTAGAGAGTAGAGTGGTGGCAGGGGAGGGGAGGAATCGACAGTCACCATGCACAGGCATACAGTAAGGGTAGTGTTATGGAAATCACCAACTTGTCAGACACAGTGTATAGGAAGTCTGTGTGTGTGTCTAACTCGCAAAGAGACATGATGTTAGGTGCCCATGGCCTAATTCTTTTTGACATGATCCATATGCTTGCATCTAATGGACACAACACACACGCCTGCACACACACACAAACACAGGAACACCCAAACACACACACATGAACACACACCTACACACTTATACAAACACATACACACAGTAAGAAGTGCACCTCTTTTACTTACCAGCAGACAAACACACACACACAGAGACACGCATGAACACACACATTCAGAAACGCACCTCTTATTTAATTAATAGATTTGAGCTGCTCCACATGTTAAGGTCTATCTTAATGACAGGATCTCCTAGATACGTGCTCTATATTCCCACACACACACACTTACACCCAAGGCATCACACACTGACTCCTGAGAAAATGCACACACACACATCCCTGGCCACACACACCTCTAAACACACACTTAAGACACACCTCTAAACACACACCTCTAAACACACACTTAAGACACACCTCTAAACACTCTAAACACACACCTCTAAACACACACTTAAGACACACTTCTAAACACACGCTCAACACACACTTAAGACACACACATCTAATCACACGCTCCACACACACACACACATCTGAACACACACTGTACACACATGCACAGAGATATGCCTAGGAAATTGAGATATTATAGAGGAAGGTAATTAACGAAGGTTAATTTAATTAAAAATGTTTAGTAAATTAACTTAGTTTAGAATAACTCCTGGAAATGAAGAAAGGAGGGTATGAGAGGAGATCGAGAGAGAGGCCAAGAAATAGTAAAGAGAGAGGGAGGAAGACAGAACGTAAGAAAGGGATGTATAGAGAGAGATATAGATTGGTGTGATCTGGTTTCATTTCTCGCTGCCCTGATACCATCAGCCTACACGCGTGTGTGTGCTGCCAGCAGTCTGTGTGAGTGTGTTTTCTGGTAACGTGTGTGTGTGTGAGGGAGAGAGAGGGAGAGCAGAGTGTCAGCCTACACGGTGAACAAACCATGAAAATTCATAAGAACCGACGCCTACTCACACATACTAAAAATACTGGAGTGAACCACAGGAGAGGAGGGGGGGAGAGGAGGGGAGGAGGAGAGGGGAGAGAAGGGAAGAGAGGAGGGGGGGAGAGAAGAGGAGGGGGGGAGAGGAGAAGATGGGAGGAGGAGAGGGGAGAAGAGGGGAGGATGGGGGGAGAGGAGGAGAATAAAAAAAAGGAGAGGAGGAAAGTGAAATGAGGAGAAAGGTGAGTTGAGGAGGAGGAGAGGATGGAGTCCAAAAGAATTGAGAAGGAATGAGAGGGGAGGAGAGGAGAGACACAGGAAGGATGAAGTCAAAGAGATCAAAGGAAGGGTGGAGAAATGAGATGGAGGGATGAGAGATAGAGGGGTGGAGAAATTAGATCAGGGATGAGAGAAAGAGGGGTGGAGAGAGAGATGGAGGGATGAGAGAGATGGCTGCTATTCTCAGCATCAGGCTGTGGTCAGCATTTCCAGTCGTTGTGTGTGAGAAATCCGTTCTTTACATTGCATATCAGTTCTGTTGAGATGAGTCAGTCATTAACACTCACTGACACACACACTGACACAAGCATACATACACACACAGGGAGTTTACCATAGCAACACACACACAGGGAGTTTACCGTAGCAACACACACACAGGGAGTTTACCATAGCAACACACACACAGGGAGTTTACCGTAGCAACACACAGGGAGTTTACCATAGCAACACACACACAGGGAGTTTACCGTAGCAACACACATGCAGGGAGTTTACCGTAGCAACACACACACAGGGAGTTTACCGTAGCAACACACACACAGGTAGTTTACCGTAGCAACACACACACACAGGGATTTTATCGTAGCAACACACACACAGGGAGTTTACCGTACCAACACACACACACAGGGAGTTTACCGTAGCAACACACACACAGGGAGTTCACCGTAGCAACACACACACATGGAGCTGGTTGGGTTAATAACTTGATGCTGAAATGGAAGCAGTGTTTGGAGTAAATTTAGCTTTAATACACACACATAAGCACACACAAAGACTAACACACACATAATCACACACACAGACTAACACACACACAATCAGACACACACACACTCACAATCAGACACACACTCACAATCAGACACACACACAATCAGACATTAACAATCAGACACACACACTCACAATCAGACACACACACCTAATGGGTGACGTCCTGTGAGCAGACTGAGGAGAAACTCCCCCGATGCTCCTGTTACGACCAGAAACACACACAGCAGAGAGGTTCATGTTGTCTGTGTGTTTCTGGTCTATGTGTGTTTCTGGTGGTAGTTTGTGTGTGTTCCTGGTGGTGCTCCTCCTTTTAACACTGTTAAAATTCCCTCTCTCTCTCTCTCTCCCTCTCTTTCTCTCTCTCTCAATATCTCCCTCTCTCTCTCTCAGGCCTTGGCCTCAAACACAGGCAGCAGTAGAATACCCATAATGCACTTCCTCACAAAAGACTCTTCGCCCACGGCTGCAGGCCAAGCAGCTGAAGTCTGGAGGCCTTGTGTGTGTTTATACATGTTTGTGTGTGTGTGTTTATATGCGTGTGTGTGGGGGGGTTTATACAAGTGTGTACATACACACACACACAGATGACCATGCATGAAACATGGTTGCACTTAATAGTTAATGAGGTGAGGAGGAGTCAGTTGTCATGGTGACGGTGGGGCGTTTTACCCCTCTGAGGAACCACACTCTAATCTGGGATTTGGATAAGTTCTCTACTGTCTGCCTGTCTGTGTCCACACACACGCTCTCACACACACACGTTCTCTCACACACACATTCTCTCTCACACACACACGCTCTCACACACACACGTTCTCTCACACACACGCTCTCTCACACACACGCTCTCTATCACACACACACACGCTCTCTATCACACACACACATGCTCTCTCACACACGCTCTCTCTCTCACACACACACACGGCCTCCTGAGCTGCTACTTCAGGCCAGATTAGTGTGATTGACTCAGAGAAGCTCTCCTGCTATGTAATTCAACACCTAAACACACACACATGCTCTAACATTCACTCTCACACACATGCCATAACATATACTCTCTCACACACACAAATGCTTTAAAATATACTCAAACACACACACAATCCTTGATTATATTATGTTGATATTAAACATTTTATAATTAAGGGAGAATGAAGGAAGGATGATGGAGGGGAGGATGATGGAGGGAAGGATGATGGAGGGGAGGATGATGGAGGGGAGGATGATGGAGGGAAGGATGATGCAGGGAAGGATGATGGAGGGGAGGATGATGGAGGGAAATTGAAACGGGGAGAGAAGAGAGGAACAGGATGAAGAGCAGAGAAATGGGGAGGGAGGGAGGGGGTGAGGCAGAGGAGAGAGAGCGTGAGGGAGAAGAGAGAGAGATGGAGAGAATAGGAGGGAGGGGGTGAGGGAGAGAGAGGAACACATATGAAACTACTGCAAGATGGATGAATGAAGGAATGGATGGATAGACAGATGGGGAGGTGAAAGTTAAAAAAATAAAATGTTATCCTGGAGGTACCCAGAGAGAGTGGTCTGAGAGTGTGTGAGAGTGTGTGAGACAGTGTGTGTGTTTACATCCAAGCAAAAAAAGCTGCTTAATGGACAGAATGTCTCAGTAGACTTTCAGTTCAGAGCAGAGTCAGCATCACACACACACACACAGGCATACGCTACTTTAACAAGAACTGACAGTTGAGGGAACACACCTGTTGAAGTCACATTCTGAGGGATGATGTCAGGGTACAAGAGCAAGGTGACAGCACACACACACACACTCTCGCACACTCACACATATACACACACTCCCTCGCACGCACATATGAACACTCACACACACACATCCACTCACACACAAACCCACACATATGCACTCCCACACAGACACACATACACACTCTCACACACACCTACACACTTTCTTACACACACACGCCCACACACTCACACACATACAGTACATCCACACACATATGTTTGCATTAGGTTTGGGTTTTCATTGGGTTTCTGTGTGAGTGTGTGTGTGGTCAAAAACAGATTTCAGATAGTCAGTTATTTTTAGTATATATATACAGTATATTATATATATTTATATATAAACTTGAAAGAGAGGTGAGTTATGTAAGTCAGTCTCCTCCTCTCTCTGTATCTCCTGAATCTGTCTCCTTCCAGTGCTCTGGGGAGGACACGCCCCCAGAGCCAGGACACGCCCCCAGAGCCAGGACACGACCCCAGAGACAAGACACGCCCCCAGAGCCAGCAGTAAACCACCTTCTTGCTGTGAAGCGGTGGTGCAAAACGGTGGACCACACATTCCACCATCCTCCACCCTCCATCTCTCCATCCATCTCTCCACCTTCCATCTCTCCACCCCTCCATCTCCATCTCTCCACCCCTCCATCCATCTCTCCACCTTCCATATCTCCACCCCTCCATCTCTCCACCCCTCCATCTCCATCCCTCCATCTCTCCATCTCTCCACCCCTCCATCTCCATCTCTCCACCCCTCCATCTCTCCACCCCTCCATCTCCATCCCTCCACCCTCTATCTCCACCCATTTCTCATTCGTCTTTTATTTTTATTTTTTTTAGGTATGTTCTGAATCTAGTTCTGAGCCCTGAACGTCTCTTCCTGTGTCAGTCTGGATTGTCAGCTCCCGCAAATGTGCTGTGCGCTGGCGCCCCCTGCTGGATGAGAGGCGTAACACCAGCAGATTTAATGACCGCTCCTTATGGAGAAGTTGCATCACGTCGCTTGCTTCTCTCTCTCTCCTCAATCTCTCTCTTTCTCTCTCTCCATCTCTCTTTCTCTCCTCTCTCTCTCCATTTCTCCTCTCTCTCTTTTTTTTCTTTCCCCACCCTCACTCTAGTGTCTCTGAGTTGGATAAATATTGCCGGGAGATATATAACGTGTTGCTATGGTGATCAGCTCGTGGGTTTTTTCGCAGTGTTGTGGAAGTCAGGGACGTACTGCATGGGGAGGTTTGGTCTGAAGAGTGTGTGTGTGTGTGTGTGTGCGTGCGTGCGTGTTCAAAAGACGGGGGGAGACCGACAGGGATGGAGAGATAGAGAGCAAGAGAGAGAGAGAGAGAGACGGGGCAACAGATCTTTAGAAGAGAACATATTCACGGGAGGAAAAAAATACAAAAATAGCATCCATTTCATTCATACCACGCACTGTTCACCTGCTGTGAGTGTTTGCGCGAGCACCTGTTTGAGTGCGTGTGTGTGTGTGTGTGAGAGAGAGAGAGAGAGAGAGAGAGAGAGAGAGAGAGAGAGAGAGAGAGAGAGAGAGAGAGAGAGAGAGAGAGAAAGAGAGTGTGTGTGTGTGTGTGTGTAACCAAAGTCTCGCACTGCAAACAGTCACCAGGGAGTATTTAACCCGATCCTCCTCTCCTCCACCTCCCTCCCTCTCCTCCACATCTCCTGGGACGCATACTCAGTCTGTCTGATTGCACCCTCTGTGTGTTTGAGTGTGCGTGTGTGCGCGTGCGCGCACTATCAATTAGCGAAGGTTGGTGCAACAATTATGATTGCTCTCTGAGTGTGTGTGTGTCTCTGTGAGAGCGATAACTGGTGCAGCATCATTGATCACCAGCTGTCTGCCTTTGAAGACTCCCCCTATGGACACACACCCGGGAACACACTCGTTCAGGAGGAATGAACATGGCTATGAACGTGTGTGTGTGTGTGTGTCCGCTATCAGCTCGGTCCAGATGGCCGTATTCGAGGGGGTATTCTGGAACGTTCAGACACTTGTTGCTTCCCGCCACTTCTCAGCTCCTCGCGGACGTGTGAAACAGCCCTCGCGGTCAGCTGCGCCTCGCGAGCGGTTATCAAACTACGACGAGTCCGCGTGCTCTCTCTGTATCACAATCACTTTAACATTTTCACATTTCATTCATTTGGCAGACGCTTTTATCCAAAGCGACATACAAATAGCCTACTGCATGTATAAAGAAAACCACTTTATATTAAAATGATAATCCTAACATTTTGGATGAATGAATTTCACAATTTGAAATTGGCCACATTACAGCAGCATATTACAAATGGGCATATTCAGTTACACATGCATTTGAAACATTAAGGCTAGTGAGTTTGATTTCGTAGTGAGCTTATCATGGTCTGCCATTGAATTGCCTACACCAAGTTAGTGTGTTTATGGACTGCATGCAAATTGTGTACCGATGTAGATAATGCCAGTTTAGGCCCCCAAAACAATCTTAGAAACAGAGATCGAAGTTGGATGATATATCCGTTACTGACAACAGAAGAACGAATACAACAGAAGAACGAATCAACAGTTAAGGATTTAAAACAAACCTTGAGATCTGGAACGGTTTCAGAGTTCAGATCTTTTCTTACAGTGCAGCGCGATTTCAATATCAAACTGGCTCCTCCTATTCACAACTAGAATATAATCACCTATTTAAGAAGATATTCCTACTCGGTTATCAGGGTTAGGTTCTGTGCCAGCGTGCTACACACCAGGCGGACTCATCTTTCAAACATGCGGGCTGTGTTGCCACCTTGTGGTGGATAAGCGTAACCGACTCTGATGAACGGTGCAACATGAACGTTTGTTTACATCGAGGAACGAAGCGTCTCCGGTTTCCCCCGCGCACCAGCCCCTACAGTGATACAGACTGGAAGAGATTCAACACCTACCGACACTGTCTATAACAACAGTTTTATAAAGTTTTTCTCCACATTTTCCTAAACCGAATAATGTGAACAAGATAAGGGAGCACTTATTTACTCTCAACACAAGCGTAGTCACAAAGCAAACGTGTCGTTTCATAGTTAAAAGCTTTTTATTTTATTTTATTATTTACTGCCAGAATCATTATTGTACATCAACAACTCAATGGGGTTTTGCACTTGTCGTTTTTACAATATGTACCACGTGTTTCATATCAGCACAGTTATGTTTATATACACTTTAGATAGTCCACAATATTACTGGAAGAGGGGGGAGGGGTCATGGCTGAAAGCATAAAAAATAAAAAACGGAATTGAATCCATAACAAGATTGTGCTAAACGTGCTGGAGCCCCTCAAACACACACAGACACCCCGGCCAAAATACACACACACACACACACACAGCCTCTCTGATCCACAACATCCAGTGATAGCAGCTTCTTCAAAAGGCAAAGACAAAGTATGCATACCACACACACACACACGTCAGTAAGTGGCAGTTTTCCTGACACACACACAAACACACAAACTCACAGCAGGGAGTACCAGAGATGTCAGTCAGGCGCTTGAGTAACTATGAGGGTCGACCACTTAAGAACCCCACTCTATATTCCCCTCATCCTTCTCTCTCTCTCTCTCTCTCTCTCTCTCTCTCTCTCTCTCTCTCTCTCTCTCTCAACCCCCACCTCCTCCTCCCCTCTCTCTCAACCCCCACTCCCCCTCTGTCTCCTCCCCTCTCTCAACCCCCACTCCCCCTCTGTCTCTCGACCCCCTTCCCCTTAACCCCCCCCCCTCCCCCTTAACCCCGCCCCCTCCCCCTTAACCCCGCCCCCAGGATGTTCCCTCAGTGGTTCCAGGTGTCGTTGTGCTGCAGATCTCAGCTACACTGGAGAGATCCTGGACAGAGGGGAGGGGACCGTGGGAGGAGAGGAGTCCCACATCAGGATGTCATCACTGGAGAGACCATAGTCTTAGGGGCGGAGCCTGCTCTGTGATTGGCCGGGTGGGGGAGGATGGTGTGGCTATTTATATATTTTAGTTTTTCTTTATTTGAAGCATCAGGACCAGGATTGGCCAGTCGTCATCTAGTCATCCATGGGCTGCTGACGAGCAGAGGTGAGGGGTGGGAAGGGGGTTTGGGGGCAAAGGTCAAAAAGGGGCGGGGCTCAAAGCATCCGGTTGCGTTTGTGAGTCGGCGAGTCTGTGATGACATCACTGCACTGGGCGGATCCCCTCTTGCGATTGGCCGCGGCGACAGTGTCCAGGTGCAGCGCCATCTCCTCGGAGATGAAGGTGTTGAGGTCGACGTCATGGAGACCGTTCCTGCGGCGGCCGGCGGGGGGGGCGGAGCTGTCGCGGAGGTGGGTGGGCGAGCCAGGGGCCCCGGAGCGGACAGAGATGCGCGGACAGAGATGCTCGCCATCGCCCCACTCAGGCCTGCAGGGGAACAGCACACAGGTCACACTCTGGACACACAGTGGAGACACACTGAAGGGTTTCACCATGTAGGGCTATGGTGTGTGTGTGGATAGTGTGCGTGTGGTGAGTGTATAGTGTTTGTGTGTGTGTCTCACCATATGGTGAGACACTTAAAATGATCAAATAAAAACAAGGCACAAAATGCCAGTGGATGACATCAGTGCTGCCATGTACTTCCACTGTGTTGTTGTTCGGACTTGCATTAATGTGAATTTTCTAAGTCTGGAAATGACTCACCATGCAGGGCTATGGCCTCTCTGAACGGCTGCAGGTCTGTCTCCACCGACGACACCGTCTCTGTCGACGACGGTCGGCTTGGAGACATGACGGCCAGCTTGGGCGGGGCCCTGGGATTGCGAGGGGGCGGGGCCTTGCCACACAGGAAGCTGATGAGGTCCTCCCGCCTGATGTTTCTTCTTCTCTTCTTCAACCAGGACAGAACTTCCTTGTTCCTGCGCTGGTAGCCCACCTGGATGCCCAGGTCGTAGCTACGCTGGTGAACCTCAACACTCTCTGGAGGGGAGCAGGAGGGGGTGGAATGGGGGAAAAGGGGAGGGAGGGTAGGAGAGGGATTGGGGGGAGGGAGAGGCAGGAGGGGTTTGGGGAGGGAGTAAATGCGGGGGGGGGAGCAGAGGAAAGAGAGGGAGGGGGGCAGTAAAATTGAATGGAGAGGGATGGATGGGAGGAATGAAGGGAGAATGATGGAGAGAGTGGTTACTTTACACTGTCTGGTAGCTGAGATGTTACTTAGCACTGGGAAACTTTAAATAGCTAACTCTAAAGGTCAATTAAACTCCTACAGACGGTGTCTCGTGACATACCTTTGTACAGGTTGGTAACGGCGGTGGCGGCATTCTGGAACGGAACCCAAAGCGACAGACCTTGCTGTTGTTGGCACACACGGTCTGCGGACACACGGCGATGACCGTTACTATCGTTACCGAGCACAGTTCATCTGCTGTGCCTCTTCACAAATCCCTCCATCGTTATAATATCATAGGAATCTCCATGAACATTGTGGACGCTAGAAATATGTTGTTCAAGTTAGTTTTTTAAAGTAGGACGCGTCGGTATCTCTCTCTGGATGTTTCTCTAGCTAGCGTGAAGTTTATTTACATCCCATGTCAACTTGCTCGCATGCGAAACGCCATTTTGTACACGACCCTATTTATGTGAAGACAGATTCAAATGTTGCAAGGTGGCGCTGAGTAAAACAACAATTTGTGTTAGCTTGCACAAGCTAGGCCATTTATGAATCACGATAATATACGCTAATCTTGGCATGTCTTCAGTTAGCTTCACAGCGGTGGCTGTTTTGCACCAAGTATGTCCGTCTCCCACTAGAACCTCGCTCAAGTACAATAACTATTCAAATGTCTTAGCTTGCTAATCCCCTCGCCATTTTGTTCTGAATATTGTCAGCATTATCATAAACATCCAAATGTGAACAAGGTCGATAATTCTGGGTCTATCTCCAGTGTGTGTCTGCGTCTACAGGAAGGCCAGACGCTACCGAGAACAGAGGGTTTGGCCGTAAATAGTAAAGAGTTATTTTCATCATATGAACTCCTCCCTGCGCTTCGCCATTTTGTACCTCGGGAGCAGTGCTAGAAGGCGTTAGCCGATTATCGAAAGGTCTGAACGAACAAACAAAAAAACATTAAGTTCCAGAAATGCCCAATTGTTATGACTTTAGAACAAAGTGATCACATTTCAGAGACGGGTGACTTATTCGCCCATCTCGAAACTGACAGTGACAGACAAAGCCGGCTGTCAACTCCTGACCAGGCTGTACAACGCAGTCTGCCAGTGACAGATTCGAGTCTGACAGATAAACTAGCGAGCGCTATCTACACAACTTGACACTTATGCACTTCTGTGACAAACTAGCTATTTGCTTAAATGGGAAAGGCCACTTAAAACCACATTAATTAAATAAAGCCGTCTATTAAATAGTCTGTATCAACGTTTCAAACAAAGCCAATTCGAATCAACAGTGAAGCTAGCTTTTAAGCTAGGTTAGGTACCACCGCTAGCAGTGCTACCTAGCTAGAGCTAACTAATAGCTAACACAAGTGAGCTTGTAGCTAGTCAATGCCCTTTGTTGCCTCCCAGTCTTCGGTAGCAAGCTAACACCAGTATGCTAGATTGGATAGCCAATTATGCTAACCAGCTTGCCGGCTAGCTAACCAAGTCAACCATGAATGCGGACCTTTGTATAGTTGTGCCACCGCGGTGGCGGAATTTTGGAAAAGATGCCAGAGTTTTTGCGGGCTCTGCTCCGTGTCCTCCTCGCTCGGCTGGTTCTGTTCGGCCTCGGCCAAGCACTGCCGCTCCCATTTCGAGAACCAATGTTCAGGGCCGTGTTCTTGAATCTCCGCTTCGCCCTCACCCTTCTTCTCCTCCATTATAATCGCACTTTGACTAATCTATTCAGGTGCAATAAAGTCTAAGACTGTGTCCGTTTCTTATTCCGATGTAAAGGATTATATCGGCTGATCGCTGCGGTACAGTCGAATAACTCATAAGCAATTGTCGTTTGCTTGCTAGCTAGCTAGCTAAATCCGCATCGTGATAGCTTTCCGCCGCTGCTTTGAAGGAGCTGCCCGGTCCCAAACAAACTGAACACTCCAATGACAACACCTCGGAGTTTCTTGAAAACATAAAACCATGCTTGTTACAGAATCCCCGCCTACTTCCTCACCACACGGTAAAACAATTGGTCGCAGCCGCCATATGGCGTGGTCATGGGAGCCTTCTTCGGATAATTATTGGACGCTGGAAAATAACGTCACAGAATAACGTACATCCTGCCCCCTTGTTGTAGTACCGCATAACTACCGGAAGAGGGCAGCGGTGCTGTTACAGTGAGTGAACTAGCTCCGGCCTTCAGTTGGTAAAGTAGCAATCAAAGCTGTTATCAAACACATTAAAGTATAAAAAAATGATGATTACGAGGCGTCACATCTTTGAGTTAGTTATTCAAGATAGATGTTTGGTAACTGTTCACATCTGCACTATTTTACTCGCCGTTGCCATGGTCACAGCCCACAGGTGCTAAGTTCACCCCCTTCCCCCTGATTGGGTGTGGCCCCAGCCTTGTCCCTGAGTGATAGGCTGGTGGGGTTATAAAAAGGTTAGGCTGGGTGAGGTGAGAGAGACAGTACCAAGCCAGTTTCAGAGCTGATACCATTCTGCTGTACTGGAGCCTGGTGAAAGGTCCAGTTCTTCTTCTACCTGTCTGTTTAGCTTTCAGACAATCTGCCTGCCTGCTTGTCTGTCTGTTTAGCTTTCAGACAATCTTCCTGCCTGCTTGTCTGTCTGTTTAGCTTTCAGACAATCTTCCTGCCTGCTTGTCTGTCTGTTTAGCTTTCAGACTGTCTGTCTGCCTGCCTGCATGCCTGCCTGTCTGTGTGTTTAGCTTTCAGCCTGCCTGCCTGTTTGTCTGTCTGTCTGTCTGTTTAGCTTTCAGACTAATTGTCTGCCTGTCTGTCTGTCTGTCTGCCTGTCTGTTTAGCTTTCAGACAATCTGTCTGTCTGCCTTTCTGTCTGCTTGTCTGTCTGCCTGTCTGTTGAGTTTTCAGACTATCTATCTATCTGTCTGTCTGTCTGTCTGTCTGTCTATCTGACCTCCTTCAACATTACCACTTATTTCTCAAGTCTCCCCTCTGCACCTCTCTCTCTCTCTCTCTCTCTCTCTCTCTCTCTCTCTCTCCACACATATCTTCTTGTCTCCCAGTCTTCATAGTAGTCTACCTTTCTATCTCCTTTCACCTGACATCGGTCTCTCTCCTCACCCCTCTGGCTCTGTCACCATGGAGCTGTCTGGTCGCCAGGAGGGGGTGTACGTGCAGTGTGTGGAGGGGGGCCCCAGGGAGGGGGCCAGGGAGGGGGGCCCCATGGTCACCTTCAGCCGGCTACACTACAGCGTGAGGGAGAACAGGAGCCCCTGCAGGAAGGAAGGCCCTGAGAAACTCATCCTTAAAGATGTCAGGTAGGGTGTTTGAGTGTGTGTGTGTGTGTGTGGGTGGGTCTGTGTTGGTTGGGGGGGGGTCTGTGTGTGTGGGTGGGTCTGTGTGTGTGTGGGTGGGTCTGTGTGTGTGTGTAACATCTCTACACACATGCAGGGTACTAGACCATACACTAGGTGTGTGTGTAACATCTCTACACACATGCATGGTACTAGACCATACACTAGGGTGTGTGTGTAACATCTCTACACACCTGCATGGTACTAGACCATACACTAGGGTGTGTGTGTAAACTCCAACATCATGGTTATGTGAGTGCACGTGTTATTGTAGATATGCTATCAGGGTAGTTTAAACTGGCCTCACGTTCCATGTTACACAAGCTGTACTTGGCTACACACACTGCCACCTTGCCATTGGTCAACTCTACTTTCCCACGGCTGATGTTTGTCAGTGGCCTTTCGTGATTGGTCTGTGTGCTGTTTTGTTGTTGTCTGATTGGCTGATCCAGTGGCATCATGAGACCAGGGATGAACGCCATCATGGGTCCCACAGGAAGTGGAAAAACATCGTGAGTCTCACACACACACAAATGCATATGTACATAGGACACAGTCACCTTTCTCACTAATTTCCCTTCGGTGTCTGTGTGTATATGTGTCTGTGTGTGTGTATACGTGTGTGTGTATACGTGTGTGTGTGTGTATGCATGTGTGTGTGCAGGCTGCTGGATGTGATCGCGGGCAGGAAGGATCCAGCAGGGCTGCGTTCAGGGTGTGTGATGGTGGACGGGAAGGTCGTGACCTCTGACCTCAGGCTCATGTCAGCCTACGTGGTGCAGGTAAGGGGTCACATGACCCGATCACATGACCCAATCCCATGACCCTCCCTTCCTCTCACATGTCCCTCACCCTCCCTCCTCTCTCTCTGTCTCCCCAATCCCTCCCTCCCTCACCCCCCCCCCTCTTCTCTCTGTCTCCCCCATCCCTCCCTCACCCTCCCTCCTCTCTCTGTCTCCCCAATCCCTCCCTCACCCTCCCTCCTCTCTCTCTGTCTCCCCAATCCCTCCCTCCCTCACCCTCCCTCCTCTCTCTCTGTCTCCCCAATCCCTCCCTCCCTCACCCTCCCTCCTCTCTCTCTGTCTCCCCAATCCCTCCCTCCCTCCCTCACCCTCCCTCCTCTCTCTGTCTCCACAATCCCTCCCTCCCCCTCCCCCCTCTCTCTCTGTCTCCCCCATCCATCCCTCACCCTCCCTACTCTCTCTATGTCTCCCCAATCCCTCCCTCCCCCTCCCCCCTCTCTCTCTGTCTCCCCAATCCCTCCCTCCCTCACCCTCCCCCCTCTCTCTGTCTCCCCCATCCCTCCCTCACCCTCTCCCCTCTCTCTCTGTCTCCCCCATCCCTCCCTCACCCTCCTTCCTCTCTCTGTCTCCCCCATCCCTCCCTCCCTCCCTCACCCTCCCTCCTCTCTCTGTCTCCCCCATCCCTCCTCCCTCCCTCCCTCACCCCCCCCCCCTCCAGGATGACATCCTCATGGGGACTCTCTCTGTGAGGGAGAACTTGCTGTTCAGTGCCAACCTGCGTCTGGACCCAAACACTCACTCCAGCTCCCAGAAGCACAGTAGAGTGGACGCCATCATCCAGGACCTGGGACTGAAGGACTGCTCTCACACCAAGGTACACACTCACACACACACACACACACACACACTCACACACACATGCACACACACTCAGACTCACACACACACACACCAAGATATATACAAGTAGATATATGTGTGTGTGTGTGTGTAGATAGGGACAGAGTTCCTGCGGGGGGTATCTGGGGGGGAGAGGAAGAGGTGTAGTATTGGTATGGAGCTGATCACGTCCCCCTCTCTACTGTTCCTGGACGAACCCACCACCGGCCTGGACTCCAACACTGCTGGAGCTATCATCGTCCTGCTGCACAGGTACACACACACACACACACGCACACACACACACGCACACACACATACACACACACACAGTGCATACACATGCACACACAGCAATTCTAACCTGTGTGTGTGTGTATATGTGTATGTGTGTGTGAGTGTGTGTGAGTGTGTGTATGTGTGTGTGTATGTGTGTCCAGGCTGTCTCGTCAAGGGAAGACCATCATCTTCTCGATCCACCAGCCCAGATTTTCCATCTTCAGACAGTTCGACTTCCTGACTCTGATGCACCGAGGAGAGCTGGTCTACACTGGCCACGCTCAAAAGGCCCTGGGATACTTTACTGACCTGGGTGAGGAGGGGTGAGGAGGGGAGGGGAGGGGGGAGGAGGGGGGAGGAGGGGGGAGGACAGGAGAGCAAGTGACATTCAGAACAGTTCCATAACAATGTTTTTATGTATAAACAATATGGGAGCACATGTGTATATGAGCCACATGTGTCTTTATGATATTATTATAAAGTGTCAGATACCGTCTTTATGACATCATAATAAACCAACAGTATGTTATTGTGACATCATAATGGAATGGTGGAGTGTGGGATTATGACACCATAATAAACCAACAGAATGTTATTATTGACATCATAATGAAATGGTGGTGTGGTGGAGTGTGGGATTATGACATCATAATAAAATGAGTATGTTTTCTGGCAGGGTTCCACTGTGAGCCCTTCAACAACCCTGCTGACTTCTTCCTGGACATAACTAATGGAGAGGCCAGGTCAACCTTGGAGAAAACACACACAGGTACATACACACACACACACAGGTACACACACACACACACAGACACACACACACACACTCTCTCTGACCTTCTTTCAACAGAAGACAATAATCCGTTAGCGCTCCGCTACAAGCAGTCCTCTCTGTATCAGGAAGTGTGTGACCAGCTGGACCATGTGACCAGCGGCCACAACCTGCAGGTCAAAGGTCAAGGGCAGAAGGCTGCCTATGTCACTTCCTTCTGGTACCAGGTCAGATAGAGGGAGTGCATGTGTATGTGTGTGTGTCAGAGTGCGGAAGTTTTGAAAAAAAGTTTTGAAAGGTTGAAAACATTTTGTTTCAAAGGTTCAAACTTTTTTCATAACAAAGTTTGCATCATTTATGACTACTTGATGACTACTGTACTCTACTGTACTCTACTGTACTCTACTGTACTCTATTGTACTGCTTTAATCTTCTCTGTTCTCCTCCTCTCCTCTCCTTTCAGTGTGTGTGAAAAAAAAGTTACAAAAAAAGTTTTAGAAAGGTTGACGAAAAAGTTAACAAAAAAAAACTTTCGGAATATACAAAAAAAAAAGTTTAATAACAAAGTTTGCATCATTTATGACTACTTGATGAGGAATCAAAAAGGTCTTCTTTACTTTAATATGAGCGAAAAAGTGTAGTCGGCACTTCAACTTTTACCAGTCTTTTTAAACATGAGTATCTGTACTTCTACTTGAGTGAAGGATGTGTGTACTTTTACCATCTCTGCTGTGTGTGTGTGCATTATTGCTCTTATATCCATTTATGAGTATGATGTAACATTGTTTAACGTGTGTGTGTTCTCGTGTGTGTGCGTGTGTACCTGTGTGTGTGTACCTGTGTATGAATGTGTCTGTGTACCTGTGTGTGTGTGTACCTGTGTGTGTGTACCTGTGTATGAATGTGTCTGTGTACCTGTGTGTGTGTGTGTGTGTGTGTGTGTACCTGTGTGTGTGTGTGTGTGTGTGTCAGATGCGTGTTGTGTGTGGTAGGACGGTGCTGAACTCTCTCAGGAACCCCCAGACCTCCTATGCTCAGATGGCTCTCAACATCTTCTTTGCTCTGCTGGTGGGACTCATCTACTACCAGATCCCCCTCACCCTGCCTGAGGCCCTGCAGAACAGGTACACACACCTGTCTATCTCAGAACAGGTACACACACCTGTCTATCTCAGAACAGGTACACACACCTGTCTATCTCAGAACAGGTACACACACCTGTCTATCTCAGAACAGGTACACACACCTGTCTATCTCAGAACAGGTACACACACCTGTCTATCTCAGAACAGGTACACACACCTGTCTATCTCAGAACAGGTACACACACCTGTCTATCTCATAACAGGTACACACACCTGTCTATCTCAGAACAGGTACACACACCTGTCTATCTCAGAACAGGTACACACACCTGTCTATCTCAGAACAGGTACACACACCTGTCTATCTCAGAACAGGTACACACACCTGTCTATCTCAGAACAGGTACACACACCTGTCTATCTCATAACAGGTACACACACCTGTCTATCTCAGAACAGGTACACACACCTGTCTATCTCAGAACAGGTACACACACCTGTCTATCTCAGAACAGATCGGTAGTGTCCTTCAACCCCAGAGTAACAGTTCATCAGATAATGTAATCTCTCTGCCCTCTATCAATTCCCTCCCTCCCTCCTTCCCTCCCTCCCTCCCGCCCGCCCGCCCGCCCGCCCGCCCGCCCCTCCCTCCCTCTCTCCTCAGGATTGGAGCGTTCTTCTTCCTCATTATCAACATGGTGTTTGGAAACCTGTCTGCTGTGGAGCTGTTCATCAACGAGAGAGCACTCTTCATGTGAGGGGGAGGAGGGGGAGGTAGGGGAAGCAGGGAGAGGGGGAGGGAAGGGAGAGAGGGAGGGAGGCTGAAGCTATTATTGGTCTTCTCTAAGTAATTCTGCAACTTGTGTGTATTTGTGGTGTGTGTGTATGTGTGTGTTACAGACATGAGAACTCCAGTGGGTATTATCGTACATCTGTGTACTTCCTGTCTAAGATCATCGCTGACCTCATCCCTAACAGAATCATCCCCATCTTCGTTTTCTCTGCCATTGCCTACTACATGATGGGTAACACACACACACACACCACACACACACACACACACTCACATACAGAACCTGTATAACAGTTTTTTATTTCTAATTCTAAATCCCCCCCCCCCCAGGTCTGAAGCCAGCCTTCACGTCCTTCCTGTTGTTTGCCTTGACCATGTCCCTGGTCAGCCTATCAGGAGTGAGCCTGGCCTTCCTAGTCTCCGCCTCCACCTCCACCTTCGCCATGGCCAACATCCTCATCGCCCTGCCCTTTGTCTTCATGATGGTGACACACATACACTTATATACACACTCACACATATATACACACACATATACACACTCAAACCCCCTCATGTGCTTGTGTCTTCAGGTATTTGGAGGGTTCCTGGTCAACCTGAACGCCATGCTCAGCTGGTTGTCATGGCTACAGTGGATCAGCATCTTCAGATACGGACTGGATGTAAGGGGGGGGGGGGGGGAGGGGGAGGAGGGGGGGAGGAGAAGGAAGATTGTTCATTACATCATATATATCTTTTCCTTCATCGTTTCTCCCTCTCTCTCTCTTCAGGCGGTTACCATAAATGAAATGACAGGACTGGTATTCTACAGTAATAACACAATGTGAGTACACACATGCACAAAAACACACACACACCTGCCCCACCCCTCCCTGTGTGACCCTGTGGTCCTGTGTGACCCTGTGTTGACCCTGTGTTGACCCTGTGTGACCCTGTGTTGTCCCTGTGTGACCCTGTGACCCTGTGTTGACCCTGTGTTGTCCCTGTGTGACCCTGTGTTGACCCTGTGTGTCCCTGTGTGACCCTGTGACCCTGTGTGACCCTGTGTTGTCCCTGTGTGACCCTGTGACCCTGTGTGACCCTGTGTTGTCCCTGTGTGACCCTGTGACCCTGTGTTGACCCTGTGTGACCCTGTGACCCTGTGTTGACCCTGTGTTGTCCCTGTGTGACCCTGTGACCCTGTGTGACCCTGTGTTGTCCCTGTGTGACCCTGTGACCCTGTGTTGTCCCTGTGTGACCCTGTGTTGACCCTGTGTTGACCCTGTGTTGTCCCTGTGTGACCCTGTGTTGTCCCTGTGTGACCCTGTGACCCTGTGTTGTCCCTGTGTGACCCTGTGTTGACCCTGTGTTGTCCCTGTGTGACCCTGTGTTGACCCTGTGTTGTCCCTGTGTTGACCCTGTGTTGTCCCTGTGTGACCCTGTGTTGTCCCTGTGTTGTCCCTGTGTTGACCCTGTGTTGTCCCTGTGTTGACCCTGTGTTGTCCCTGTGTTGACCCTGTGTGACCCTGTGTTGACCCTGTGTTGTCCCTGTGTTGACCCTGTGTTGTCTCTGTGTGTCCCTGTGTTGTCCCTGTGTGACTGCAGCCTCCTGGGGGAGATGTACCTGCAGCTGCAGGGGATCGACTACAGCCCCTGGGGGTTCTGGAGGAACCAGGTGGCCCTGCTGGGCATCATGTCTGTCTGCATGGGCCTGGCCTACGTGCAGCTCCGCAGGGTCAACCGCTGGAAGTGATGCTCCAGGACAGGGGGGGACTGTGTGTGTGTGTGGTGTCTGGTGTGTATGTGTGTGTGTATGGTGTGTGTGTGACTGGATTAATTCCATAGAAACAACATATCAATATACCAAATCAATAGATTAATTTATATTTACTTCATCAACAACTCATCCATCAAAATATGAAACATCAAAATGTGTGTTTATCAAATGGTTGTATCTGGTTATTATAATATTGCTGTTATAATGAAGCCAATACGTTCATCGATCAACAGATTAATGTTTCCAGTAGAAAGATCTTCTGTAATCACATCATGCTAAATAGTGACATGTAGGTCATTGTATCAAATTTCCTGATGTGTATCCTTTTTTGTTGTTGTTGTTTATTTAAAACAATTAAAAATCGAAGTTTAAATGGGAGAGTCGTTGGGTGCACAACGCAGGTCTTGTCCGTGCATTTCCTCGCCTCTGAGTAGATGAGCTGCTAAGCCCATTAGCTTGTGTCAGAGCAGGAATTACCGTTCTACGCTCGTGAATCTGAGTGCAACTTTAAAGCTGCTTACCGGTGTATCAGAGGAGTCACATCAACAGCGTGCTTTTAGTCAGCAACGCTGTTGTCACAACACAGATAACAAGCTAAATATAAATAACATTTTGGGCGGTAATGTCCCCTATGGTACGTAGGTCGTGACTACTAAAGCGTTCTACACCTGATCGTTATCCTGGTGCCATGTGCAAACTATTTCTGGCCAGAGCGTGCCACTGGTTTCTATGGCACCCACGTCTCAGCGGTGCGCACAGGTAAACTGGATGCATGGGTGCTGTCGAACTCACGCGAGCGCAATAAATAAGACAACAACAATCTTCACAAACACAAAAACACTAACTTAGATATGTGAGCGCTTTGTCCATGATGGCACGAGCGTATTAGCGCATTCCGTCTATAGCCTATATAAAAGTGTCCAAATATCCCTTTCCTTCAGAACCTCTTTAGGCTCGCGCTCTTGTCCATGGTACAGAGCGCCACCGGTGCACTCTCGAGCCCTCGGAGCCACTCGGTGCACTTCAGCACCACGCGCTCGTCGAGCGCGTTCTCCTCCTCCTCGTATTCCACATCGTCGTACTTATGCCGATCATTCAGTAATGAGATCTTCACCATGGACCTAATGTCTCCCGGTAGACCGACGTTGTATCCGGTCTGAGTGCTCGGTACGCTAATCCCTCGTGGTCCCGGTCCGGGAGTCCGTTTGGCGACGTTATTCTCCCTTCTCCTCCGGGTAGGGTCCACGAGCGTGCCGGTGTTGGTGTTGTCCCTGACGACTCGGTACTTCTCCGCGCTCCGCCTCTGCAAGAGGAGAACCGCCTCTGGAGTGAGCGTGAGCGTAAAGCGTGTCTCCTTCCGCTCCGGTTCTGGGTCCCTCGCCTCCGGGGAGCCTCTGGAGCAGCCGTGCCCCCCGTCACTTCTCCGCTGCGTCTGTGGGACAGAGTCCCCCGAGCTAGACGCGAGGAAGCTGCTGCCGCCGCTCCAGCTTTTAGGTAAAGTGTATGTCACTCTCTGTGACGGTAGCCAAGGGTTCCTGCCTTCCACGCGGAGCGCCGCTGAGGACTTCCCGGTGGGCACGCGACTCCTCGGTTGGCTCTTCCTCCCGAACTGCTTTAAGTTAGAAGTCAGACGGTCCTTCACCGAGCTGGGCTTGTCATCGCGCGGAATCTTGGTGGTGGTTATCTTAACGGCCGACGGTGTCCCGCTAACGATCCTGCCTCTCCCGGAGACTGCTGGTACGGAAACCGAACGCTGGCGCGTGATAGATACAGGAGGAATAAACGGCATTTTGAAGATGCAGAGAATCAGGTAGGACAGAAATTCGGTTTTGCTCGTGAACTGTACGAAGAAAGAGAACGGCATATAGGGAGAGTTGTTACTGGACAGCATAAAATAATCTGCGGCATTATCATCCATGCAGGGTCGTTCCTGACTTGGGAGCCCCTCGCGCTAAAACTTCCATGATAACTGTGACGTTAGAAATCACGCAGAGCTTTGGAATGCCTTGGATTTAATCTTCAAACCGGAGGGGGCGTGGGGCTGCTCCCCGGTAGGACCCGCGCGTGGAAGTGAATGATGTGCGTGTCCATTAGGCCTATTTCAAAGACCATTACGCACATGGTCTCAAATAGATGCGCGCGAATGTGGAGTGTGAGAGGGATGACAGAGTGCGTGCGTGCGTGTTGGGATTAACTGGAGATATTTCTGTACATCTTCAGCCTTTAATTAAATAAATTCATCCACGTGAAAAACTTTTATTTTAATGTGTCATGTAAAGAGTTCTCACCACGCGCAAGATCCAAGATCACACGCAATTATTAAACGTTATTTATTTATTCGCCTGGATCAGCTAACTGTGTCTGACAGATCTCACCCTTATTCTCCTTAACCATTTCGGCTGGTTGTTTTTTGGAACCCCGTTATGGCTCAATTCCCCCTACACTGCGTCTTTGAACGAAAGGATTGTGATTTCATTATTGCAGTTTCCCTTCTCTGCCACCAGAGGCAGGTGTCTGAACACAACAATACTGCGCAGGGCTGTCGCTTGACATTCCGGTCTGAGTGTGTGTAGCCTGCTAGCTCGCTAGCTGCATGCTAAGCTTACAGACGTAGCTACAGGTAGACGTTTTACCGTCAGCTCACCGCCGAAAGAGCCTCGTCGTTGTTTCCTGGTTTTCTTGACATCCCCCCGCCATTCCTGGACGAATTCGTGTCGACTGCCCAGAGTCCACGAATTCAAGTCCATTGTTTAGCCTGCTGTACTAAACAAGCAGTCGATTCCAAATTTAGAAGGAGTAAAAGAAAAATCTTGACTTAGCTATCTGTCAAATCTAAGGTGAGTTAGCATACGTATCTAGTGCACCGATGCCTGTGCCTCTGGAGCCGGTGTAGGACCGTACAGTACAGAAGTCGCAGGATGGAATTCCTCGATAAGGCCTGGATTTTACGGCGAACGAGAAAAAACATTATTTGGCATGTTTAGTCTCCAAAAGTTCGTTTATTGGAGAAATGTTGTAACGGTTAACATTTGGAACATTTCCATTTCGGAAATGAAAAAAAAAAACGTTATTTAAGATATATTAGCTTTTAGGTAATTGCTTTGCCGGCTAAATATGTTAGCTAGCCAGACTAGCTAGGTCCTGCATAATTCACCGCAGTAACCATCTAGTTAGCTAGCTATCTGGCTAGTGGTAGCTGCAAGTGTTGATATTCGTGGTGGCAGATGCTAAACTGCCGGAAAACTGTAGCTGTTAACTTGTTTAGACGAAAGTGTCTCCCTTATTGCAGAGACGCACTTCATTAAGACATTGTATTGGCGAGCTTGACAACCGTATGTGTTTGAACCAGGATGCTAACCAGGGTAGCCAAGTGTTAGCGTTAGCTAGCCTCGTCATCCTAGCCAGTCAGTCATCAGGGTCTCTGTCTCTCGCCCCAGGGTAACTCGTCTGCCACCGGCCACACCCAACATGTCCCTGCAACAGTTCCTGCTCGAGCCCATAACATGTCACGCCTGGAACCGGGACCGCAGCCGTAAGACACGTTCATATCTACCGGTAATACAGCCGCCGGTCAAACTAGCTGGACCGCGTCTGGTAAATTGTCTGGTGTTCATGGATGAATGAGAGTGCAGTTTCTTGTCTTAAATCCCTGCGGCATCTTTAGACTCGACTACCCAGATGGTCTAATGTTATTGTAAGTTATATATTATAATAATATTGTAACATTAGTTATATTTAGCTGGTAGATGTGGATATTTTGCACCGTGCCTGTAAGTACAGACCGTTCCTTGACTGATCACCGAAATAATGTTACAACTATTTACTTCTGCTCCTTGGTCGTCTGTTGTACTTTCTGTATGTGGATAAAGCCTGTGTCCTCTTGTGTAGAAATAAAGCCTGTCTGTCCTCCTGTGTAGAAATAAAGCCTGTCTGTCCTCCTGTGTAGAAATCGCCATCAGTCCCAACAACCATGAGGTCCATATTTATAAGAAGGCTGGAAACCAGTGGGTGAAGAACCACGAGCTAAAGGAGCACAATGGCCACATTACAGGTACTGTGAGAGTGTGTCCTTCTGGGTGTGTGTGTGAGAGTGTCACTGTTTGCATGTGTGTCGCACTCAGCTACACGCGCCCAGCTACACACTGGCTGTTGTAAATGTGTACATTAACCATGCATCCCTTTCTCCATCCTACCCTCTCTCTCTCCTTCCCTCACTCTCCCTCCTATTCACCCCTCCCTCCTCCTCCCTCTTGCCCCCCCTCCTCCTCCCTCTTGCCCCCCCTCCCTCCTCACCCCCCCCCCCCCCCAGGCATCGACTGGGCCCCCAAGAGTGATCGCATCGTGACGTGCGGGGCGGACAGGAACGCCTACGTGTGGTCCCTGAAGGAGGGTGTGTGGAAGCCCACCCTGGTCATCCTCAGGATCAACAGGGCCGCCACCTTCGTCCGCTGGTCGCCCCTGGAGAACAAGTTTGCTGTGGGCAGCGGAGCCCGGCTCATCTCAGTCTGCTACTTTGAGTCTGAGAATGACTGGTGAGGGGGGAGGGAGGGAGGCAGGGAGGGGGGAGAGAAGGGGAGGGATGGAGTAGAGGACAGATGGATTGTTTGAAAAGAGAATGGATAGAAGGAGGGAGGGGTGGATGGATTGAGGGATAGATGAATACAGAGATTACATTGTGCTGTGTTTCACCACAGTATGTTTACTTTGTGTGTGTCAGGTGGGTGAGCAAACACATCAAGAAGCCGATTCGCTCGACCATCCTCAGTCTGGACTGGCATCCCAACAATGTGCTGCTGGCTACTGGATCCAGCGACTTCAAATGCAGGTAGAGAGAGGGGGGAGGTAGGGGGAGGAGGAGAGGGGGGAGGTAGGGGGAGGAGGAGAGGGGGGAGGAGAGGGGGGAGGAGGGGGAGGAGGAGAGGGGGGAGGTAGAGGGGGGGGGGAGGAGGAGAGGGGGGAGGTAGGGGGAGGAGGAGGAGAGGGGGGAGGTACGGGGAGGAGGAGGAGAGGGGGAGGTAGGGGGAGGAGGAGGAGAGGGGGGAGGTAGGGGGAGGAGGAGAGGGGGGAGGTAGGGGGAGGTAGGGGGAGGAGGAGAGGGGGGAGGTAGGGGGAGGAGGAGAGGGGGGAGGTAGGGGGAGGAGGAGAGGGGGGAGGTAGGGGGAGGAGGAGAGGGGGGAGGAGGAGAGGGGGGAGGTAGGGGGAGGAGGAGAGGGGGAGGAGGAGAGGGAGGAGGAGAGGGGGGAGGTAGGGGGAGGAGGAGAGGGGGGGAGGTAGGGGGAGGAGGAGAGGGGGGAGGTAGGGGGAGGAGGAGAGGGGGGAGGTAGGGGGAGGAGGAGAGGGGGGAGGTAGGGGGAGGAGGCATGTATAGTTTGTGAGTTATGAGAACTGTTGGACCTATTTTGGAATGTTTTTTGACAATACTGTCTCCCCCCCCCCCCCTCCCCCCCACAGGGTGTTCTCAGCCTACATCAAGGAGGTGGAGGAGAAGCCAGGCCCCACCCCCTGGGGCAGCAAGATGCCGTTCGGGGCGGTGCTGGCGGAGTTTGGGGGTGCGGGGGGGGCCGGCGGGGGCGGGGGCTGGGTGCACTCGGTGTCCTTCTCCTCCTCGGGGAACCGCCTGGCCTGGGTCAGTCACGACAGCACCCTCACCATGGTGGACAGCACCAAGGGGGCCATGTGAGTGAGCATGGGGGGGCCTAGAGCTGTGGGGTGTGTAGGGGGTGGTGAAAATCAGTACAGAACTTAGTTTAAGGTGATATGGAAGTCTAACTGTGTGTGTGTGTGTGTGTGTGTGTGAGACCAGACCCTCTCAGCTGAAGACTGAGTTCCTGCCTCTTCTCAGTGTGATCTTCGTGTCTGAAAACAGTGTTGTAGCAGCGGTAAGACTCACACACACACACACACTCTCTGTCTCTCTCCATCTCTGTTTTCTCTACATAAACAGCTTACAAACAATGTCTTTGACTTTAAAAGAAGCTACAAATGTATCATGTCTAACAGTGTGTGTGTGTGTGCGCAGGGTCACGACTGCTGCCCCATGCTGTTCCGCTGCGAGGCGGGGGGGGGGGGCGTGGTGCTGGTGTGCAGGCTGGACCAGCCGAAGCAGGCAGCCCAGAGGAACATCTCAGCCATGGAGCGCTTCAGGAACATGGACAAGAGAGCCTCGAGCGAAGAGCGCAACACGGCCCTGGACACCCTGCACCAGAACAGCATTACGTAGGACACACACACACACCGCCCTGGACACCCTGCACCAGAACAGCATCACGTAGGACACACACATACACCGCCCTGGACACCCTGCACCAGAACAGCATCACGTAGGACACACACACACACCGCCCTGGACACCCTGCACCAGAACAGCATCACGTAGGACACACACACACACCGCCCTGCACCAGAACAGCATCACGTAGGACACACACACACACCGCCCTGGACACCCTGCACCAGAACAGCATCACGTAGGACACACACACACACGCCCTGCACCAGAACAGCATCACGTAGGACACACACACACACCGCCCTGCACCAGAACAGCATCACGTAGGACACACACACACACCGCCCTGGACACCCTGCACCAGAACAGCATCACGTAGGACACACACACACACCGCCCTGGACACCCTGCACCAGAACAGCATCACGTAGGACACACACACACACACACACCCGCCCTGGACACCCTGCACCAGAACAGCATCACGTAGGACACACACACACACCGCCCTGGACACCCTGCACCAGAACAGCATCACGTAGGACACACACACACACACACCGCCCTGGACACCCTGCACCAGAACAGCATCACGTAGGACACACACACACACCGCCCTGGACACCCTGCACCAGAACAGCATCACGTAGGACACACACACACACCTGGTTATGTATGGCAGGCAAGAGACAGTGGTTGTTATAAGCAGTTCAGAATTAGAAGTTGATTTGTGAGTCTTAACTGTGTGTGTGTGTGTGTGTGTGTGTGTGTGTGCCCCCCTCAGCCAAGTGTCTATATATGAAGGAGATAAGAGAGACTGTCGTAAGTTCTGCACCACGGGCATAGATGGAGCCATGACCATCTGGGACTTCAAGGTACACACACTCCACACATATATATATAAATATATACACACACGCCCACATGCTAACTCCATGTTGTGTGTTTCTCTCCCCAGAGTCTAGAAGCTTCTATCCAGGGACTCCGCATCATGTGATCAACTAATGAAGGAACCACACTGCCTCTCCCCTCCACTCCCCTCCCCTCCACTCCCCTCCTCTCCCCTCCTCCTCTCCCCTCCTCCCCTCCCCTCCCCTCCTCTCCCCTCCCCTCCCCTCCTCTCCCCTCCTCCCTAATGATGCGGCCAGTTTCACCATGCTAAAGTGTCTGCTAAAGCACTGACCACAACACACACACCCTACGCACACACACACCCTACACACACACACACCCTACACACAAAAAGTACAAAAAGACAGACACACTACACGCGTGCACTACATGCAAACACACCACATACAAACTAACCACACACACACTCAACCTCTCAAAACTGACCAGCTGTGTGACATCACTGTTATTATTTTGTTGTTTGTTTATAAATAAATAAATGAAGGTTCCAAGGGTCACAGGTTAACAAGCCCTCTGATGTTACTAACAACCTAACTCTGCCCCTCCCCCCACACACTTGAGCTGTGGTGTGTGTGTGTGCGCGTGTGTGTGTGTATGTGCGCGGGGGGTGTGTGGTGCGGAACCAAAGCCCCACTGAGCGATTCTACCTGGTCTGTAAGCATGTCTGGTGGGAGACGGTTTGAAACTTCTAAAACGTTGAGACTGTTTGAAACTGTTCTAGAATGTTGAGACTGTTTGAAACTGTTCTAAAACGTTGAGCGGATTTGAAACTGTTCTAGAACGTTGAGACTGTTTGAAACTGTTCTAGAACATTGAGACATTTGAAACTGTTCTAGAACGTTGAGACATTTGAAACTGTTCTATAGTATTGGACCTGTTTTTGTTTGTTTTCTAACCACTGATTAAAAGTGATTGAAGTTATGAATAAGAAATATTGTGGAGTCATAGTTTCCAGACAGGATGTTGTCATAGACGTGCTGACAGACTCAACCCAGGGGGTGTCATGGTGGACATCGCAGACTCAGGAGGGATCTCTGTCATGTACATGAAATAAAAAATAAACCCTGCCATTTACACTACAACACTGGTGTCTGTGTGTGTGTGCGCACCTCTAC
>NC_085039.1:12665158-12670158 GCF_963692335.1 Osmerus eperlanus
CTTCTAGTTTCTTTGCAGAAAAGTTTCTGCCCTATGTAGAAACACCCTCCTCTCTTCCTCTCTGCTCATTCTGCTGTTGGCGTTCGCGTTGACTGGCCAGAGTCCGCGAGCTTAAACTTGTCTTCTATTACCTAGTCTGGGCTCTCTCTCATCCCTCCATCTCATCCCTCCATCTTTCTCCACCCATCTGTTCAGCAGCTCTCTGGGTGAGTACAAACTTCTCACACACACACACAGTGTTTGTGTAGTAGAAGTAGAGAGATTATCTAACACAGTAAGTTCAACATGTCTGCAAAGCTGAGAAAAGTTTGGTGTGTAAGGTAAGTAACAGATCTCAGTGTAACAGATCTCATATCCTGTAACATGGTGTGTGTATGCATGTTGTTGATTAGTTTGTGTCCTGACCATCATTCCTGTCATGCTGTGTAAGCATTCCACGCCTTCCTGGTCCTCGTTAGTTACATCAGAGCCGGTCTGGCTGTCGGTCTGTCTGTGTGGCTACCTTTAGTTCAAGTCTGTCTGCCTGCCTTCCTTTACCTTCCTCTACCTGTCTGTCTGTCTCACAATACATCATCTTCCCTTCATTTTGTGTGTGTGTCTATATAGCTATAGACACACATGTTCAACTTCAACTATTGCTTTTTTTTGTGTCACAATAAATCATCTTCCCTTCAGTGTATGTGTGTGTGTTCACTTCAAATTCAACTACTGCTTTTCACAGTTTGAGGATGTAACTTGGTGGCTCCACCCTTCCCTGTGTGCAGATACAACCACAACCACAAGCCTCATCCCCATTGGCTAGCGTCATCCCAATTCCTGACTGCTTGGTTGTCTGCTGAACCCTGATTGGCCATGGCTTACCACAGCTTCCTGCTCGAGCCAATCAGCTGCCACGCCTGGAACAAGGACCGGACTCGTAAGTGCAAACAAACTCCTCTGATTGGTCAATAAATCAATCATCTCCTTTTATGGATGGTGATCATCGGACAATGTTTAAGGGAGAGAAGAGCGAGAAGTGGAGTTACGCAGATACACACACACACACAGACACACACAGTCACACTCACACACACAGAAACACACCTCTGTGGCCTGACAGGAAACAAGCTCCTCTGCTGGAACCTCCAGCAGTTCCAGAACCCACCGTTGCTAAGCTACCCAAGCCAGTCAGACAGACGGTGGACTGTGATTGGTTCCCGGGTGGCTGGGAGGCCCTTCCTGTTTCCTGATGCGAGGGGGCGGGGTCACAGGGCTCTCGGTCTCACAGAAGTCTTTTTGTTGTGTGTGTGTGTGTGTGTGTGTGTGAGGTTGGTTAACCTCACAGCACCCCTGACGGTGTGTGTGTGTGTGTGAACCAGCCCCTCAGGAAACACTCCATATTTGGTTGCACTCTGTGAGCACGAGTACACACAACACACACACACACAACACACACATGTGCACACACTCACAAACACACTTACATATGTACATACACACACATAAACACACTTACATATACACAGACAGGCACACACACACATCTAGATACTCACATACTGACTCATTTCTGGAGGTTGTGTGAAGACATTCAGGCTCTCTCTGTCTCTCTCTCTCTGTCTCTCTGTTTCTCTCTGTCTCTCTCTCTTTCTCTCTCTCCCTCTCTCTGTCTGTCTCTCTCTCTGTCTCCCTCTCTCTGTCTCTTTCTCACACACACTATATCTGTAAATAGATGATGTGAGAGGAATGTGTCCTTGCTTCCCACGCTGGTGTTTCAAACACACGTGCATGTCCTGAGTGTGTGTGTCTGTAGGGAGTCAGATGGCTGAG
Source organism: Osmerus eperlanus (assembly GCF_963692335.1). Taxonomy (NCBI): domain Eukaryota; kingdom Metazoa; phylum Chordata; class Actinopteri; order Osmeriformes; family Osmeridae; genus Osmerus; species Osmerus eperlanus. The sequence continues at coordinate 12,666,968 of NC_085039.1, forward strand.
TGGTTAGGGAATCGTGCTAGTAATCAGAAGGTTGCTAGTTCGATTCCCGGCTATGCCAACCAAATGACGTTGTGTGTGTCTGACTGTGTGTCTGACTGTGTGTGTGTGTGTGTGTGTGTGTCTGACTGTGTGTGACTGTGTGTGTGTCTGTGTGTGTGTGTGTGTCTGCCTACAGAGATGGCTCTCTGTCCCAACAACCATGAGGTCCACATCTACCAGAAGGAGGGAACCCCAACCAAGTGGAGCAAGATCCACGAGCTGAAGGAGCACAACGGCCAGGTCACTGGTGAGACACACACACACTGTCACACACACACACACTGTCACACACACACACACACTGTCATACACACACACTGTCATACACACACACACACACTGTCATACACACACACTGTCACACACACACACACTGTCACACACACACACTGTCATACACACACACACACACTGTCATACACACACACTGTCACACACACACACACTGTCACACACACACACACACACTGTCATACACACACACACACACTGTCATACACACACACTGTCATACACACACACACACTGTCACACACACACACACACTGTCACACACACACACACACTGTCATACACACACGCACACACACACATATATATATATATATACACACACATGCATATGCAGTGTGTCACATGTTAACGCCCCCCCCCAGGCATCGACTGGGCTCCTGACAGTAACCGCATCGTGACGTGCGGGGCGGACAGGAACGCCTACGTGTGGTCCCTGAAGGAGGGTGTGTGGAAGCCCACCTGGTCATCCTCAGGATCAACAGGGCCGCGCGCTGCGTCCGCTGGTCGCCCCGGGAGAACAAGTTTGCTGTGGGCAGCGGCTCCAGACTTATCTCAGTCTGCTACTTTGAACAAGAGAACGACTGGTGAGGAGGGAAGGAGGGAGGGAAGGAGGAAAGGAAGGAGGGAGGGAGGGAAGGAGGGAGGGAAGGAGGGGAGGAGGGGAGGAGGGAGGGGATGGGGGGGAAGGAGGTTTCTAACCTGCATCTGATTATGAATGTGGTGTGTGTCAGTGGGTGTGCAAACACATCAAGAAGCCGATTCGCTCGACCATCCTCAGTCTGGACTGGCATCCAACAATGTGCTGCTGGCCGCTGGATCCAGTGACTTCAAATGCAGGTAGAGAGAGGGGGGAGGTAGGGGGAGGAGGAGAGGGGGAGGTAGGGGAGGAGGAGAGGGGGGAGGTAGAGGGGGGAGGTAGGGGGAGAGGAGAGGGGGGGAGGTAGGGGAGGAGGAGAGGGGGGAGGTAGGGGGAGGAGGAGAGGGGGGAGGTAGAGGGGGGAGGTAGGGGGAGGAGGAGAGGGGGGAGGTAGGGGGAGGAGGAGAGGGGGGAGGTAGGGGGAGGAGGAGAGGGGGGAGGAGGAGAGGGGGGAGGAGGGGGAGGAGGAGAGGGGGGAGGTAGGGGGAGGAGGAGAGGGGGGAGGAGGAGAGGGGGGAGGAGGGGGAGGAGGAGAGGGGGAGGTAGGGGGAGGAGGAGAGGGGGGAGGAGGAGAGGGGGGAGGTAGGGGAGGAGGAGAGGGGGGAGGTAGGGGGAGGAGGGGGAGGGGGAGAGGGGGGAGGTAGGGGGAGGTAGGGGGAGGAGGAGAGGGGGGAGGAGGAGAGGGGGCGGTAGGGGGAGGAGGAGAGGGGGAGGTAGGGGGAGGAGGGGGAGGAGGAGAGGGGGGAGGTAGGGGGAGGTAGGGGGAGGAGGAGAGGGGGGAGGAGGAGAGGGGGGAGGAGGGGGAGGAGGAGAGGGGGGAGGTAGGGGGAGGTAGGGGAGGAGGAGAGGGGGGAGGAGGAGAGGGGGGAGGAGGGGGAGGAGGAGAGGGGGGAGGTAGGGGGAGGAGGAGAGGGGGGAGGGAGGAGAGGGGGGAGGTAGGGGGAGGAGGAGAGGGGGGAGGTAGGGGGAGGAGGAGAGGGGGGAGGTAGGGGGAGGAGGGGGAGGAGGAGAGGGGGGAGGTAGGGGGAGGTAGGGGGAGGAGGAGAGGGGGAGGTAGGGGGAGGAGGAGAGGGGGGAGGAGGAGAGGGGGGCGGTAGGGGGAGGAGGAGAGGGGGGAGGTAGGGGGAGGTAGGGGGAGGAGGAGAGGGGGGAGGTAGGGGGAGGAGGGGGAGGAGGAGAGGGGGGAGGTAGGGGGAGGTAGGGGGAGGAGGAGAGGGGGGAGGTAGGGGGAGGTAGGGGGAGGAGGAGAGGGGGGAGGTTGGGGGAGGTTGGGGGAGGTTGGGGGAGGAGGCATGTTTGTGAGTTATGAGAACTGTTGGACCTACTTTGGAAATGTTTTTGACAATACTGTCTCCCCCCCCTCCCTCCCCCCACAGGGTGTTCTCAGCCTACATCAAGGAGGTGGAGGAGAAGCCAGGCCCCACCCCCTGGGGCAGCAAGATGCCGTTCGGGGAGGTTCTGTTTGAGTCCGGGGGCTCAGTGGAAGGGGGCCCGGGGGGGGCCGTGGGGGGTGATGGGTGCACGGTGTGTGTTTCTCCCACAGTGGCAACAGACTGGCCTGGACCTCCCATGACTCTACTGTAGCTGTCGCCGAGGGAGGCAAGACAAGCACGTGAGAGAGAGAGAGAGAGAGAGAGAGAGAGAGAGAGAGAGAGAGAGAGAGAGAGAGAGAGAGAGAGAGAGAGAGAGAGAGAGGGAGGGAGGGAGGGAGGGAGGGAGGGAGGGAGGGAGGGAGGGAGGGGGGGGGGGGGGGGGGGGAGGGAGGGAGGGAGGGAGGAGGGGGAGGGAGGGAGGGAGGGAGGGAGGGGGAGGGAGGGGGAGGGGGAGGGGGAGGGGGAGGGGGAGGGGGAGGGGGGAGAGGAGAGGGAGAGGGAGAGGGAAGAGGGAGGGAGGGAGGGGGAGAGAGAGGGGGGGACGGAGGGAGGGAGGGAGGGAAGGATGGAGGGGAAGGTTAGGGGTAAGGTAAGCAGCTTGGTGTTGTTAAGGGTTCAGGCACAGTTCAGGCACACTCCTGTGTGTGAAGACACTCAAAACACATCCTGACAACAGAAGGGTTAGGAGGGTGTTGAAGGGGACTGGAGTGTGTGTGTGTGTGTGTGACCCTCCTCTCTGTCTCCAGGGTTACCAGTCTGACCTCTGAGACTCTTCCTCTGCTGTGTGTCACCTTTATCACCGAGAACAGCCTGGTAGCTGCTGTGAGTACTCACACACTCTCTAACAC
>NC_085039.1:12680158-12726708 GCF_963692335.1 Osmerus eperlanus
TGTTTCTCTGATGCTGGTTTTTCTCTTCAGCATCTTTGCAGACGTGTCCACAGGGGGACAGGCTCCAACTGTCTGAGCCGCGCACCGATAGGCTACTGTGAAACATCTTTGTTCTGATTGGTCGTACGCATTTTGAAAATGTAAAGAGTCAAACTCACTGGTGCCTAAGCAACGCAGTGAAACACACCGTCACACACACACCGACACACACAAACACCATCACACACACACATTGACACACACACGCACTGTCACACACACATCGACACACACTGACACACACACACACACACCGTCACACAGACACGTACGGTGTTGTGAGAACAGCTGTCCCTGTCCTGACAGCATTGTGACATCACACCAAGTTTTTATGTCGCTAATGTTTGTTGCCAGGGTGGTTAAAAGTGTTACACCATAGCTCCGCTCCTGAGGTGCTGCGTTGGGCTGCACAAAAGAATAAAACAATCAAACCTGCCACAGAGAACACTTGTTTTCTCTGCCACCACCGCCCAGACACGGCACACCTGGGTGGGTTTTAAAAAAAGCTACTTCTTGGATTTTTCAAAGACTTCAGGTGCGCTTGATTTAACTGTCAGCCTCCAATGCTGCCACACTGCCTCACATCCTGCAGGTGGGCGGGTTCCCTTCCAGAGTGTCCCTCTCAGTCTCCCTGAGGGGCGAGGGGGCAGGGGGAGGGGCAAGGGGCGAGGGGGGCAGCTGGAATGAGACTCGCCCTGCGCGTGTTTTCTGTGAGAGAGAAGAGGACGTCGCCTGACGGCCTAACGGTCTCAGTTAGGTTAACCCTAACCCTAAGAGGCCCTAACCCTAACCCTCTTTTCTATCCCACACTTAGTATTTGAACCTTTGACCTTTGTACGACCTTTGTGTGACCTCCGTGTGACCCTTCTCTCAGTGTTCTAACGTTCCGTGATGCTGTGAAGCTTTTCCTTTGCGTCGTCTTTAGAGATGTTTTATCTCTTTGTTCTGCTCCTCCCTCCTCCCACTTACTCCTCCCCCCTCTCCCTCCCCCACCCCCCCCCTCGCTCCTCCCCCACCCCCCCTCGCTCCTCCCCCTCCCATACCCCCCCTCGCTCCTCCCCCCTCCCCCACCCCCCCTCGCTCCTCCCCCTCCCATACCAACCCCTCGCTCCTCCCCCCTCTCCCTCCCATACCCCCCCTCCCATCTTCCCCTCCATGAGTGTAGCTTGCTGACTATCTCAGATCGTGACTGGTGCTTAGTGATGGTACTGCTGACTGTGTCTGTATTTTATATATGTTGCTGTTTTAATAAAAACACAACTTTTATAACTGATATGCTTGTTGCTGTTTATCTGATTAATGTTTTCGTGACGGTGTCAGGAACACCAGATCTGCGGCTGCAGTAACCGTAACTAGCCATCAGAGAGCGCTGTCGGCCGTGTCCGGTCAATAGCGGAGACGGGATTGAACGCTCAAGTCAATCTCGTGTCTGTTCTGATTGGCGAATCACTCTCCTGTCTGTTGGAAGCGTTTTGTATAACCGCCGGTGTCTTTCTTCGTATTCTGTTCTTGATGTAGATGATTGTGGGATCAGAAGAGGGTGGTGTACATTTGGGGGATCTTATTATTCTGCTCGCCTCACCCAAAAAAGCGCAGGCGGCTCCACCTGCATAGTTGTCGTGCCGCGCGTGCCCGCCACGCGGAGTCTGTATCCACACTTTGCGCATCAGCAGGTGCACTCAGCCCTTACCGACAAGAACCGGCTGTGGTCCTCGTGTGTTTCCGTCACAGGTCGGTTCGCCGTTGTGGATCGGAATGCAGTTGCCGGAGGCAGAGCAACCGGGAGGACTGTGAGTGGAGACGCGCATATAGAACAGGTTAATAAACACGTTTCACTGTAGCAGCGCTTGACAACGAAGTTCACGGGTGACTGAACGACGCCGGGACGCGCTAAACGGCTCTATAAGCAGGTGATATTACCGTTACTTATCCCGGGGGGTTCTCCAGACAGACGGCATCCCGGGTTTCCCAGAGCTATGGAGCCACGCACTGCAGACAGCGGGAGGAGAGAATCGGTAACGCGATAGCAGGTAGCTACACCTCCGACATAGCGCTGTCGCTTGCACGAGCCCAACAATGACGTGAAATATAAACTGGAGGTTTGTCTGAACAGACTGAGTACATTGTGATAGAGGGTTATATTACATGGACCCGTCTGGTAAACATTGTGTTTTTTGTCACATGTTGAAGATACGGGGCGGCAACGCACGCTCACATCGGTGCAGTGATAAGGTAGTATTCAGAAACGGAAGGTTTTTTTTTCTGACTGAAGACGGTTCTCCAGACACGGACAGACTTCAGACTCTCCCGGGGGCTGGTCTCGAGCGGGGCTCGCGTGCACAGCCGTCTCATTAGCGGATTAATTCTTAAGGCTTTAGCTCGTGCCTTTTGTTGGTCTGGCGGTTGCTATTGGCGACCAAACTGCGCAAACTAGCCACAAGTAGCCGGTGATCTGAGATAGTTGTAAACATAGGTTGAAAACGTACAGCATCTCGCCGTAACGGTACCGGTGTGTGTATTCTAACCGGGTGAAGCCTAATTCTGACCTTGAGTAGGCTAAATCTAAACGAGAACGTCTTTAAGCGTCTCTGAGGAGCCTCGAGACAAAGGCTCTGCGCGCTACATTTCTCTCTACCTAGGTCTCTCGAGACCAGAGGACAGTCCCGTTACCCGGTACAGAGACCTGACGTCCAGTTTGATGTCCCGCGCCCAGACGCGGTTCACGGGAGGGGCCGTTAGAACGGGGTTGAGTTAACAGCCGCCAAATGGGTGATTAGGGATTAGCGGGTATTTAATATGGTCACGTGATCCCTGCTCAAGGAACTTACACACACAGAAACGAAGCAGCCAGTGTCAGCAAAGTCTGAATGTGTGTGTGTGTGTGTGTGTGTCAGTGTAAGCAGAGACAGAGTGGCTAGAGGAGGGTGTGACCTTCATCCCCCCTGCCCTGACCCCTGAACCCTGACGCATGCACTGGAGACACCTCTGCAGCACCCAGGTATCAAAACACACACGCACACACTTACACACACACACACACACACATACACACACACAAACACGCTACCGGTTCGTGTGTTTTAACTCTGTATGCGTGTTACCTCTGTGTGTGTGTTACTCTGTGTGTGTGTTACTCTGTGTGTGTGTTACTCTGTGTGTGTGTGTGTGTTACTCTGTGTGTGTGTTACTCTGTGTGTGTGTGTTACTCTGTGTGTGTGTTACTCTGTGTGTGTGTGTGTTACTCTGTGTGTGTGTTACTCTGTGTGTGTGTGTTACTCTGTTTGTGTGTGTGTGTGTTACTCTGTGTGTGTGTGTGTGTTACTCTGTGTGTGTGTTACTCTGTGTGTGTTACTCTGTGTGTGTGTTACTCTGTGTGTGTGTGTGTGTTACTCTGTTTGTGTGTGTGTGTGTTACTCTGTGTGTGTGTTACTCTGTGTGTGTGTGTGTGTGTTACTCTGTGTGTGTGTGTGTGTTACTCTGTGTGTGTGTGTGTGTTACTCTGTGTGTGTGTGTGTGTGTGTTACTCTGTGTGTGTGTGTGTGTTACTCTGTGTGTGTGTTACTCTGTGTGTGTGTGTGTGTGTGTTACTCTGTGTGTGTGTTACTCTGTGTGTGTGTGTGTGTGTTACTCTGTGTGTGTGTGTGTGTTACTCTGTGTGTGTGTGTGTGTGTCAGGTCACCAGAGTGTGGGTCTCCTGTTAGCAGCATGTTCTACGGCTCCTCCTCCGGGGCCAGCATGTCCCTCCCTTCCAAGAGCCGGCTGAAACGCCAGAGCAGAACCTTCACCCAGGTACACACACACACACACACAGCCCAGACACACACACACACACACTCTCACACACTACACACAGGTAACCCCTCTCCTCCCCCCAGGTTCTCTACCGGACGTTGAGTTACCGTGACCGTGCCCCGGTGGAGCACACCTCCAGAGAGCGCCGCTCTGTCACCGAGCCCCCCGACCGCCCGGCCGACGACCCCTCAGAGCTGTCCACCCAGAGCTCCGCCCCCGGCGTGCTCAAGATCTTCGGGGACGCCGTCTGTCCCGGCGCCAATTACAAGTCTGTCCTGGCCACGCCCACCTCCAGTGCCCGCGAGCTGGTGAAGGAGGCGCTGGACCGCTACTCCCTCAACAAGGCCCACGCACACGCCTACGTGCTCTGCGATGTGATTGGGCTTCTGGAGGGCGGGGCCGGGGAGGGCGAGACGGAGGGTCCGGGGTGGCGTGCAGAGTGCCTGCGGGCCCTAGGGGACACAGAGAAGCCTCTCCTACTGCAGCAGCTGTGGAGGCCTCGCGAGGGTCACGCCCGCAGGTTCGAGCTGAGGAGCAGGGCGGAGGTGGAGGAGCTCAACGCCAAGGACAAGGACACGGTCACCGCTGGTGAGCACACACACTGCACACACACTGTACACACACTGCACACACACTGTACACACACTGCACACACACTGTACACACACTGCACACACGCTGTACACACACTGCACACACACTGTACACACACTGCACACACGCTGTACACACACTGCACACATACTGTACACACACTGTACACACACTGTACACACGCTGTACACACACTGTACACACACTGTACACACGCTGTACACACACTGTACACACGCTGTACACACACTGCACACACACTGTACACACTGCACACACACTGTACACACACTGCACACATACTGTACACACACTGTACACACACTGTACACACGCTGTACACACACTGTACACACACTGTACACACGCTGTACACACACTGTACACACGCTGTACACACACTGTACACACGCTGTACACACTGTACACACGCTGTACACACACTGTACACATCACACTCTGCATACACACACTACATACACTTACACACTCTAATTCACACACACATAAAGCTGCTGGTCTATAATTCTTCTTCACTTGTCAAACTCAGCAGAAACACACTCGTTAGTGGGGAGTGTGTGTGTGTTTTTGGAGTGTGTGTGTGTTTGGAGTGTGTGTTTGGAGTGTGTGTGTGTTTGGAGTGTGTATGTGTTTGGAATGTGTGTGTGAGTTAATAGTAGGATAGAACAGCTATAATCATTGTTAACTTCTACAGAAGTGTTTTGAGCTGACAGTGTTATATATATCCTATAGCTGGCCTCTCTCTCTCTCTCTCTCTCTCTCTCTCTCTCTCTCTCTCTCTCTCTCTCTCTCTCTCTCTCTCCCTCTGTGTCCCTACCTCATTCTTTCTCTCTGTCACTTCTTCACATTTTATAAGCACACACAGACACACACAGACACACACAGACACACACAGACAGACACAGACACACACAGACACACACAGACACACACAGACACACACAGACAGACACAGACACACACAGACACACACAGACACACACAGACAGACACACACAGACACACACAGACACAGACACACACACACACACACAGACAGACAGACACACACACCTGTCTTCTTCATGTGTGTGTGATCTGCTGAGCTCAGTGTTTCCTGTTGGGGGGAGGGGGGCGGGGTTTTAAGTGCAGCAGAGACGCGTGGTTGGCCGGTCGATTGATTGATTGAAAGCTGAAGCCAGTGAGAGAGTCTGAGGATTTTATGAATGAAGGAGTGTTCTAGGATCTTGGTTCTGTGAGACCAGAACCTTATACGATCCAGAACATGCCACTGTTGCCATGGTTATGAAGGACTGACTGTCTCTCTCTCCTTCCTCTCCTTGCTTTCTTACCCTCAATTTCTCTCTCTCTCTCTCTCTCTCTCTCTCTCTGTCTCTGTCTCTGTCTCTGTCTCTGTCTGTCAGTCTCCATCTGAGTCTGGTACAAATAATTTTGTAGGCTTGACACCTGCATTGCAGGTGTGTGTAGATGTGTGTGTGTGTGTAGATGTGTGTGTGTGTGTGTACTCAAGGGTGATAAATTAGAATCATGGACTGACCTTTACATGGAATTAATGTTCTGATTGATGACAAGTGTGACATTTAGATACACACACACACAATAACCACACCACACACACTAACACGCCTACACAAACCGCACTAACACACACTAACACACACTAACACACATTAATGGCACTAACATGAACACACACTAACATCACCCTCATCCTAACCCTCTCTCCTCAGTTTCACAGTGTTCAGAGAAATACTGTGTGTGTGTGTTTATTGTATGTGTGTGTGCGCGTGTATTGTACGTGTATACGTGTGTGTATTGTACTTGTGTGTGTATTGTACTTGTGTGCCTGTGTGCGCGTATATTGTACTTGTGTGTGTGTGTGGCGCCTGCCCCCTCTGCCCCCCTGCTACAGTTGGGTCTAAGACCCCTCCCTTCCTGGCTGCTCTGATTGGTCGGTCCGGGCTGGGCAGGCTCCGTAGCTCTCCTCCTCGCTCCCGATTGGCTCAGACCCACTGTGGCTCCGCCTCTGCCACGCCCACCTCCAAAGGTAGGGGTGTCTGTCACCCTCCCATCGCCATGGAGACCACCTGTGCCCATCGCTATGGAGATCGCCTGTAGCTGCCCCCCTCCTTTCCAAGCCCATATCAATACCATGATGTGAGAGTCATACAATGTGTGTGTTTGGTGTGTGTGTGTTTGGTGTGTGTGTTTGGTGTGTGTGTGTGTGCGGCCCTCGTGCCTTATGTGTCTCACGTCCATGTGTCCATCAGACAGCAGCTCAGCACGCTGGCTTGGAGTCGTTTGGTTTGCATGACTCACCTGACTCACCTGATTCTGCTTGTCTTACTGTAACCAGTCAATCCTGAATCAAATCAATCTGATTCAACTCTGACTCAGTTGCTTCATCACACCGTGTCTTGTCTGCCCCCTCCTCCCCTCCCCCTCCTCCCCTTCTCCTCCCCTCCCCCTCCTCCCCTTCTCCTCCCCTCCTCCCCTCCTCCCCTCCCCCTCCTCCTCCCCCTCCTCCCCTTCCCCTCCCCCTCCTCCCCTCCCCCTCCTCCTCCCCCTACTCCCCTCCCCCTCCTCCCCTCCTACCCTTCCCCTCCTCCTCCCCCTCCTCCCCCAGACATCAACGCCCAGGCCCGTAAGCTCCAGAGGAACAGGGCTAAGGGAACTCTGCCCCGCGCCGGCTCCTCTCTGTGCCGCAGCCTCAGCGAGACCAGCCTCAACCAGGTGGGGGCGCTGCCACGTCCTGCTAGCCCTACCCTGCGGCCAGCAGCTGCAACCATAGAGCTAGCAGCCACAGAGCTAGCAGCCACAGAGCTAGCAGCCACAGAGCTAGCAGCCACAGAGCTAGTAGCCACAGAGCTAGCAGCCACAGAGCTAGCAGCTAGCTTTAAGAATAGAAACAGCCATGGAGATTCTGTTAGCCAGCAGCTAGCTAGAACATTAGAAACAGCCGTTGACAGCTACTGTAAAATGTGTTAACTACATGAAGTCAGATTGAAGCCACCGTTCATGTACCATAACCTACTTCCTGCCTCTCTGTGATTGGTCCAGCTGGGAACAGGGGAGGAGCCTAAGCGGTACTACTCCACCCTGCCCGGGCCCCTGAGGTCCCGCGGGGGGAGGGAGGGGGGGGTTCCGGCTCGGAAGAAGGAGGAGGGGAGTCAGGGGGGAGGAGGGGTGAGACTTTCTCTCTACCAGTCCCCTCACTTGCTGCTGCTACAGGGCTTCAACAAGCAGGTGAGTGCTTCACAGTACTTCACACCATATTTAACACCACAGTATCATCAATATATTATGTAAATATTGTATAGTATTGAAAAAAATACATATTCCGTTGTTGGTGTAGCTGCTGAACTGCTGCAACTATATATGTTGCTGTATATGTATATGCAGTATATATGAGTATATAGTGCTGTGCTGCAGGACTGCCTGGTGTACCTGCTGAACAGGGAGCAGCACACTGTGGGGCAGGAGACCCCGTCAGCACGGCCTAACATCAGCCTGTCCTCCCCGGACATCCTGCCCCTGCACTGCCTCCTGCGTCGCATCCCCGCCCCGGCAACCTCCTCCGCTGCCTCCCGGTGTCGTGGCAACGCCTCCAGCCCGCCCCCCGTCTCCGAGGAGCGTTTCTGCGTGGCGGCGGAGCCCGTGCCGCAGGCGGCCGTGATGGTGAACTTCTCACGGTGCGAGCGCTCCACCCCGCTGAGGCACGGCGACCTGCTGGCCTTCGGAGCGCACTACATCTTCCTGTACAAGGACCCTGCGGGGGCCAAGCCCCTCCCCGCCCAGACGCTGACCCGCCTGCGCTCCCTGGGCCAGCTGTACGACACCGGGGGGGCGGGGGGCGAGGGGGCCGGAGAGGGGGGCGGGGATGGGGGGGTCTGTAGGATGTGCGGGTCTGTGTTGAAGGACAAGGCTGCTGGCCCCGCTCCTCGACGCAGCTTCAAGCCCCACCTGGTGAAGGCCCGAGGGGCGGGGCCTGGTGGGGCAGGGGCGGGGCCTGGTGGGGCAGGGGCGGGGCCTGGCGGGGCGGGGCAGAAGAGGCGTCTGCAGCTGGAGTATGAGCAGGCTCATGAAGACGCTCTGCTCAGCAGGATCATGACCCTGATAGAACCTGGAGGTGAGGGATCTACTGGGATCTACTGGGATCTACTGGGATCTACTGGGATCTACTGGGCTAATGTACGTTGTTGACTTCACCTGCTCTAACTTTTCCACCTGCTCTGTGTGTGTGTATATGTGTGTGTGTGTATGTATGTGTGTGTATGTGTGTGTGCATGTGTGTGTGTGTGTGTGTGTCCAGGTGACGACCACAAGCTGACCCCAGCCTACCTGCTGTGTCTGGTCCTGCAACACTCTGCCTCCTCCTTCCCAGGGTGCTTTGGGAAGCTGCTACTGAAGATAGCACGTCGGGTCCAGACCGTCGCCTGGGTGGGTGTGGGGGGGGGGGTCTGTGTGATCGTGTTCTGGAAGCTTCTGTTCAGGTTCTAGAATCACCTGTAGCTCCCATGTTCCGTCCACTGAAGATGACATCACCAGGGTGGAAGTAGGTCAGATAGTGAGTGTGTGTATGTGTGTGTGTATGTGTGTGTGTGTATGTGTGTGTGTGTGTGTGTGTGTGTATGTGTGTGTGTGTGTTAGTAGTATCTCTCTCTGATCTGTCTGGTGAGAGCGACTGGTGTTAAGATCTTCCTACGCACAACGTAAAAGTTTAATGAGCTTCTAATTCCACTGTGTGTGTGTGTTTGTGTGTGTGTGTGTGTGTGTGTGCGTTTGTGTGTGTTTGTGTGTCTTACAGGAGAAGACAAAGGAGCTGGCACAGAAGCAAGCTCAGCAGTATGTATCACATTCTGCCTTGTAGTGTAGTGTGTGTTGATGTGTGTGTGTGTGTGTGTTGATGTGTGTGTGTGTGTGTGTTGATGTGTGTGTGTGTGTTGATGTGTGTTGATGTCTGTGTTGATGTGTGTGGGTTGATGTGTGTGTGTGTTGATGTGTGTGTGTGTGTGTGTGTTGATGTGTGTGTTGATGTGTGTGTACAGTCAGGACCCAGCCTCCCTGGCCCTGCTCTCCATCTCTGACCTGCTCCCAGACCTTCAGGTCATTTTCTTCTGGATGTCCAACTCCATCGAGCTGCTCTACTTCATCCAGCAGAGAGTCCCCACATACACGCACACCATGGAGACCCCCACAGGTACACACACACACCATGGAGACCCCCACAGGTACACACACACACCATGGAGACCCCCACAGGTACACACACACACCATGGAGACCCCCACAGGTATACACACCACACTCCCAATGATGAGTTTTCTTGGTTGAAAAGTAATTATTCACTGTGACAGAGAAGTTCTAATGCTGCAGTACTCTCTCTCTCTCTCTCTCTCTCTATATATATATATATATCTTTGTCTCTCTCTCTCTGTCTCTCTGTCTCTCTATGTATCTCTCTCTCCCTCTATCTCTGTCTCTCTCTGTATGGATGGATGGAGGTTTTAACGTAGTATGTCTTCCCCTCCAGGTTCCAAAGAGTCGTTGCTGTCGGCAACCATCTCGGCCAATGAGGAGGCCATGACGATCTTGGAAGAGGTGATCATGTACACCTTCCAGCAATGCGTGTACTACATCACCAAGGTAACCACACCATTCCCATGGCAACCTCCTAGCGCTGGAGCCTAATCTCTATGGAAACGTGTGTGTGTGTGTGTTACATTTAGTCATTTAACTCATTTAACTCTGTTAACTCATTACATGTTGCATAGGTAGGTTGTCCAGTGTGTGTGTATGTGCGTGTGTGTGCGTGTATATGTGGGTATTTGAGTGTGCGTGTGTGTATATATGTATATAAATGTGTGCGTGTGTATATATATGTATATGTATATAAATGTGTGCGTGTGTATATAAATGTGTGTGTGTGTATATAAATGTGTGTGTGTGTATATAAATGTGTATGTGTGCATGTGTATATAAATGTGTGTGTGTATATAAATGTGTGTGTGTGTATATAAATGTATGTGTGTATATAAATGTGTGTGTGTGTGTATATAAATGTGTGTGTGTGTATATAAATGTATGTGTGTATATAAATGTGTGTGTGTGTGTATATAAATGTGTATGTGTGTGTGTGCATATAAATGTGTGTGTGTGTGTGTGTGTAGTCTCTGTACGTTGTCCTCCCAGGGCTGCTGGAGTGTAACCCGTTCCCAGACAGCAGCTCGGAGCCCTGGAGAGGGTCCAGCTGTCCTGAGCCTGTCCACAGGGTCCTGCAGGTACACACTCACACACACTCACACACACTCATATTCATGATCACATTCACATAGCTCTCAACTCCCCCTGTCCTCTCCCCAGGTGTTCCAGTACTGCCAGGACCTTCTCCAGGGCTACCAGGTGCACCCAGAGATCCAGGCCCAGATGTTCTCCTATCTCTTCTTCTTCTCCAACGTGTCGCTCTTCAACCAGCTGATGGACAAAGGTCAGACACACACACACACACAGGGACACACACAGGGACACACACACACACACAGGGACACACACACTCTATCCCATTAAACCTCCCCTGGGACAACACTGATGCACACCACTTTGTGTGTGTGTGTGATTTGCATCCTGTCAGCATTTTGCGGAGAGTGACTCGTGCCTCCCATTTGTCCTTGTGTGAAGGGAGGGAGGGGTGAAGGAATGAAGGGGTGAAGGAATGAAGGGGTGAAGGGAGGGAGGGGTGAAGGGAGGGAGGGGTGAAGGGATGGAGGGGTGAAGGAATGGAGGGGTGAAGGAATGGAGGGGTGAAGGGAGGGAGGGGTGAAGGAATGGAGGGGTGAAGGAATGGAGGGGTGAAGGGAGGGAGGGGTGAAGGAATGGAGGGGTGAAGGGAGGGGTGAAGGGAGGGAGGGGTGAAGGAATGGAGGGGTGAAGGAATGGAGGGGTGAAGGGATGGAGGGGTGAAGGGAGGGAGGGGTGAAGGAATGGAGGGGTGTGGAGAGAAGCGGTTTAGAATGGCCTTCCTAATAGACCTGTTTACCTGTAGGCAGACAACATCTACAGCCCTCTCTGTAGCACAGACACTCACACACACACACACACACACTCACACACTCACATACACACACTCACACACACTCACACACACGCACACTCACACACACAGCCATATGTCTTCATTAGGCAGTTAGACAACAGATTTCTCCTGTCCTCTAAAGGTTATCTCTCCTCCTCTCCTCCTCTCTTCTTCTCCTTCTCTACTCTAATCTTCAATATAGATCAATGTAAAAGAGAGCATAGAGAGAAAGAGAGAAATTAAAAAAAAACCTTTTTCACTTTTCTATGACCTCTCTCTCTTTCATCTCCCTCTCTCTCCCTCTCATCTCTCATCTCTCCTCTCCCTCTCTCTCTCTATGTTTCTCTCTCTTACTTCCTCTTTTTCTCTCTCTCTCTCTCTCTCTCTCTCTCTCTCTCTCTCTCTCTCTCTCTCTCTCTCTCTCTCTCTCTCTCTCTCTCTCTCTCTCCAAATGGAGAGAGAGAGAGAGAGACAGAAGGCAAGAGAGAGATGCCAGTCAGTAGGACAGGTGGTGACATCACCACTAAGCAGATTAGAGTGGGGGTTAGGGTTAGGGTTAGGGTTAGAGTTAGGGGGTCCTGTTGCTTTAAGGTGTGTGTGGCTGGGAGGATCACACACACACACTTGAAGATTTCGGAATGAGATTTAACCCACTTTGCCACAGGTTGTGTGTGTGTGTGTGTGCATTATTGCACCTCTTTGAGGGGGTTAAGTACTGTCATGTTTGTCTATGCTGCACAAGATTACTGTTTTCCCACACCTAATCCTATTAGTGTGTGTTTGTGTGCATTTATATCTATGTATATTTCTATGTGTATGTGTCTGTGTATTTATATCTATGTGTGTATGTGTGTGTGTGTATGTGCGTGTGTTTGTTTGTGTGTATGTGTGTGTAAGTGTATGTATGTATGTGTGTATATGTGTGTGTATGTGTGTCTGCATGTGTGTATGTGCGTGTGTGTGTTTGTGTGTGTGTATGTGTGTGTAAGTGAATGTATGTGTGTATGTGTGTGTGTGTGTATGTGTGTATGTGTGTGTGTGTAGGCCCCTCTCGAGGCTGGTTCCAGCGCTCCAGGGTTCTCCAGATACAGGCGTGTGTACGGATGGTTCTAGAATGGGCCAGGAAGGCAGGGCTGAGGCACCTGGCTGAGAAGTTCTTCACCAAGTTCAACAGTGCTGTTAGCATCCTGGCCACACCCCCCCAGCAGCTCACACAGGTAACACACACCTGAACACACACACCTGGACACACACACCTGAACACACACCTGAACACACACACCTGGACACACACACCTGGACACACACACCTGAACACACACCTGAACACACACACCTGGACACACACACCTGGACACACACCTGAACACACACCTGAACACACACACCTGGATACACTTAATTCTACTGACTGAAGTGGGTCAGTAACTCACTCAAGGCCGTAGCCATGGAGTCAACGTAATTTTATGATATTTTCGGACAGCGTGCGTGGTTGCCTGTTGTAGCATAGCACATTTATATTTGTATTTATATTTTTATATCAATATATTGGGGGGACATTTTGACCAGATTTGAATGTCAGGTGGAATGTGTGAATGTCCCCCCAATATATATTCTGATTACGGCCTTGAACTCACTTAACTAACTCACTAAATGCATGTGTGTGTGCATGTGTGTGTGTGCGTGTGTGTGTGTGTGTGTTCGTGTGTGTGTGTGTGTGTGCGTGTGTGTGTGTGTGTGTGTGCGTGTGTGTGTTCGTGTGTGCGTGTGTGTGTGCGTGTGTGTGTGTGTGTGTGTGCGTGTGTGTGTTCGTGTGTGTGTGTGTGTGTGCGTGCGTGTGTGTGCGTGTGTGTGCGTGTGCGTGTGCGTGCGTGTGTGTGTGTGTGTGCGTGTGCGTGTGCGTGTGTGTGTGTGTGTGTGGTGTGTGTGTGTGTGTGTGTAGCGGAGCTGGAGGACTCTGAGTGGGGAGCACCCGTGTCTGAAGCCAGTGCAGCTGCAGAGAGTGCTGACTCAGTACCAGCAGGCAGCAGAGATACCAGGACCCATCCCAGCCTGGCAGCCCTGCAGTGAACAGGAGGCCTGCCTCTATAGGACAGGTGAGGCCTGCCTCTATAGGACAGGTGAGGTCTGCCTCTATAGGACAGGTGAGGCCTGCCTCTATAGGACAGGTGAGGCCTGCCTCTATAGGACAGGTGAGGTCTGCCTCTACCGGACAGGTGAGGTCTGCCTCTATAGGACAGGTGAGGTTTACCTCTATAGGACAGGTGAGGTCTGCCTCTATAGGACAGGTGAGGCCTGCCTCTATAGGACAGGTGAGGTCTGCCTCTATAGGACAGGTGACGCCTGCCTCTATAGGACAGGTGAGGTCTGCCTCTACAGGACAGGTGAGGTCTGCCTCTATAGGACAGGTGAGGTTTACCTCTATAGGACAGGTGAGGTCTGCCTCTGTAGGACAGGTGACGTCTGCCTCTATAGGACAGGTGAGGTCTGCCTCTATAAGACAGGTGAGGCCTGCCTCTATAGGACAGGTGAGGTCTGCCTCTACCGGACAGGTGAGGTCTGCCTCTATAGGACAGGTGAGGTTTACCTCTATAGGACAGGTGAGGTCTGCCTCTATAGGACAGGTGAGGCCTGCCTCTATAGGACAGGTGAGGTCTGCCTCTATAGGACAGGTGAGGCCTGCCTCTATAGGACAGGTGAGGTCTGCCTCTACAGGACAGGTGAGGTCTGCCTCTATAGGACAGGTGAGGTTTACCTCTATAGGACAGGTGAGGTCTGCCTCTGTAGGACAGGTGACGTTTGCCTCTATAGGACAGGTGAGGTCTGCCTCTATAGGACAGGTGAGGTCTGCCTCTACAGGACAGGTGAGGTTATGCCTGTATAGGACAGGTGACGTCTGCCTCTATAGGACAGGTGAGGTCTGCCTCTACAGGACAGGTGAGGTCTGCCTCTATAGGACAGGTGACGTCTGCCTCTATAGGACAGGTGAGGTGTGCCTCTATAGGACAGGTGACGTCTGCCTCTACAGGACAGGTGAGGTTATGCCTCTATAGGACAGGTGAGGTCTGCCTCTACAGGACAGGTGAGGTCTGCCTCTATAGGACAGGTGAGGTCTGCCTCTACAGGACAGGTGAGGTCTGCCTCTACAGGACAGGTGAGGTCTGCCTCTATAGGACATATTTTAATGTCTAAACATACAATAAGTGTGTTTGTTCCCATCCCTGTGTGTGTGTGTAGTGGACCTGCTGGAGAGCTTTGAGAACCACCCCCCCATCATGCTGCCCAGCGGGGGCTTCAGGGTGGACCTGGACCACCCCTCCATAGATGACAACATCTACCGCCAGCTGCTCTACGTCCGGCACTTCCTCTGGGGGCTGCGCTCCAAGACACACACACACCCCGCCACGCACAACAACAACACACACAACAACACACACAACAACACACACACCGGGAGCAGCTGCACCGCAGAGTGGCAGGAGGCACAGGTTAGTGACACACACACACACACACAGGTTAGTGACACACACACACACACACACACAGGTTAGTGACACACACACACACACACACACACAGGTTAGTGACACACACACACACAGGTTAGTGACACACACACACAGGTTAGTGACACACACACACAGGTTAGTGACACACGCACACACAGGTTAGTGACACACACACACACACACATACAGGTTAGTGACACACACACACATACAGGTTAGTGACACACACACACACATATATATACACACACACACACATACACCACACACACCTACACACACACACACATATACAGATACTCACCCAAACACATCTACAAACACACATCTACAGACACACACACATACAGGTACACACAAACTAATACACCCAGTCATACACACAGGTTGTGGTTCTAGACATGGTTAAACCAAGCTTAAGGAGATTAGTCTTCAGGTTCATTAGTGAGGATGGCTGGCAGGGTACTAATCCCTCTAGTGTTACTGCAGGTTTACACACACACACACATACATCCTCAAACACACACACTCATACACTCCCCCCCCCCCCCACACACACTCATACACTCCTCCCCCCCCACACACACTCATACACTCCCCCCCCCCCACACACACACACACTCATACACTCCCCCCCCCCCCACACACACACACTCATACACTCCCCCCCCCCCCACACACACACACTCATACACTCCCCCCCCCCACACACACACACTCATACACTCCCCCCCCCCCCCCACACACACACTCATACACTCCCCCCCCCCCACACACACACACTCATACACTCCCCCCCCCCCCCACACACACACACTCATACACTCCCCCCCCCCCCCACACACACACACTCATACACTCCCCCCCCCCCCCACACACACACACTCATACACTCCCCCCCCCCCCCACACACACACACTCATACACTCCCCCCCCCCCCACACACACACACTCATACACTCCCCCCCCCCCCCCACACACACACTCATACACTCCCCCCCCCCCCACACACACACACTCATACACTCCCCCCCCCCCCACACACACACACTCATACACTCCCCCCCCCCCCCCCCACACACACACTCATACACTCCCCCCCCCCCCACACACACACACTCATACACTCCCCCCCCCCCCCACACACACACACTCATACACTCCCCCCCCCCCCCACACACACACACTCATACACTCCCCCCCCCCCCACACACACACACTCATACACTCCCCCCCCCCCCCCACACACACACACTCATACACTCCCCCCCCCCCCCCACACACACACAGAAACCCTTATGGGGGGGTGGTGGTGTCTAACAGTCCAGAGTGTAACTCAGTACCCCCCCCCCCCCAGCTGGACCCCCCTCACAGCAGCCCTCGGCCCGGGGGGGCAGGGGGGGAGGACAGGGGGAGGGACAGACTGCCCGGCCAATCACACAACATACTGAGGAAGAACGGCCCTGCCCCCCAGATGAGACCGGCCAATCCCGACCCCTCCTGTCTGTTGACTCCACCCAACACCCCTCTGTACCCCGAGGGGGGCGGGCCTGGGCCTGGCCCCGCCCCCCAGACCAACGGCTGCTGCAGGGGTGTGAACTCTGACCCCTGCAAGACCAACGGCCTGGTCCCCAACGGCCTGGAAGGTACGCAAACACCCCGTGTTACCATGGCAGCGCAAAGGCACATATTACCATAGCAACCCCTTCTTGGTAACACCAACGTTCTGTGCTGAAGTTGTGAAATGTTGCATAGAAAGTTTACAGATGAGGACCTTGTTGGATATTGTTTCATCCCAGCTGTCTGTTCCCATCATGCACTGTGTCTGTTCCCAGCATGCACTGTGTCTGTTCCCAGCATGCACTCTGTCTGTTCCCAGCATGCACTGTGCTGCCTCCTAGTGGCTGTGTCTGTTCCCAGCATGCACTGTGCTGCCTCCTAGTGGCTGTGTCTGTTCCCAGCATGCACTGTGCTGTGTGTCTGGTACTGCAGGTGTTTACCTCAGCCTACTTCTAGAGCCTGCTATACGAAGCAGGGTTTGGGGTTAGTGAGGTCACTTCAGCTGTAGTTAACTGAAGCCAGCTAAAGATATCCTGGGTATGTTGAACCTGCTTTGTAGTACAGGTTCCCGGTGTGTGTGAAGTTTGTTTGCCTGTGTGCATGTGTATAGCATTGTCATTAGTAGAGAGGGTATGTGTGTTAGTAACCCTGTAGCGAGACCTTGTGTGTGTGTGTGTGTTCTTCTCCAGGGAGTGTTAGTGGGTGTGAATTCCCCTCCCTCTCTGATGAAGGTGTGTGTGTGGTGTTTGTAGTGGAACTCAGCAAAGGACCTTTCGGCTTGGGCATGGGACTCATAGATGGACTGGTGAGTGGAGCACACACACACACTCTCCCCTCATCCCTCTCCCCTCTTCTCTCCTCACCTCCTCTTTCTCCTCTCCCCTTTCCTCCCTTCCTCTCATCCTTCTCCCCTCTCATCCCTCTTTCCTCTCCTCCTCCAGTACACCCCTCTCATCCCTCTCTCCTCTCCTCCTCCAGTACACCCCTCTCATCCCTCTCTCCTCTCCTCCTCCAGCACACCCCTCTCATCCCTCTCTCCTCACCTCCTCCAGTACGCCCCTCTCATCCCTCTCTCCTCTCCTCCTCCAGTACACCCCTCTCATCCCTCTCTCCTCTCCTCCTCCAGTACGCCCCTCTCATCCTTCTCTCCTCTCCTCCTCCAGCACACCCCTCTCATCCCTCTCTCCTCTCCTTCTCCAGTACGCCCCTCTCATCCCTCTCTCCTCTCCTCCTCCAGCACACCCCCCTGAATGCTCCTGGTATCTACATCAGGACGTTGATTCCGGACGGGCCCGCTGCGTCTGACGGTAGACTCCGCATCGGGGACCGGATCCTGGCCGTTAATGGGACCAGCCTGATTGGAGCGGACTACCAGAGGTGTGGCGCTGATGAAGATGATGGTGGTGATGTGGATGATGGTGGTGATGTTGGTGGCGATTTTGTGATTGATCTGTTGTCAACCTTCAGGAAGTCTCTCCACTCTGCTGACCCCTTAATGCCTCCTCTCTCTTTCCTCTTCCTGCCTCCCCTCCCCCAGTGCCGTGGATCTGATTCGTCTGGGTGGAGGTCGTCTGAGGTTCCTG
This sequence comes from Osmerus eperlanus, assembly GCF_963692335.1. Classification (NCBI taxonomy): domain Eukaryota; kingdom Metazoa; phylum Chordata; class Actinopteri; order Osmeriformes; family Osmeridae; genus Osmerus; species Osmerus eperlanus. The sequence goes on from NC_085039.1 coordinate 12,698,329, forward strand.
GTGGCCAAGTCAGATCTGGAGGTGTCTGAGAAGATCAGCGCCTCCTCCTGCTAATACCACTGCTTGTCCTCCTCCTCCACCTAATAATGCTCCTCCACCTCCTCCTTTTCCTCCTCGGGGCAGAGCTGAGAACCCAAAGATCTCCGCCCCTGATGCCCTCCAGGAGAGGATGTGAAGATGGAGGAAGGACAGAGTTGTGAAACCAAGAGGGGGGAAGGAGGGAAGGACGGACACAGAAAGATCAGGAAGGATGGAGGAAGAAGGTGGAGGTCATGACCGTGGTCCCGGTAGTAAAGCACAGTAGATGTTTTTTCCTCTGGTCTCTCTCTCTGTGTGGCCCTCTGGCCCTCCTCATGAACATGGAGGATGAGGAGACCAGGGTAGATCGTAGGGAACTAGCACACAGTCTGTCTCAGGTTGGCTGGTGTATGACCCCAGTATGACCTCTGTGTATATTCATTTGTACATATAACCGATTTACACTTTGGCATAATGTATGTACGTGTTCGGAGGACTCAAAAAACTCGGTCGAATCGGTGAGCGTTTCTATGCCAGGGTATGTGATGACTTGTGCTTGGTGGATTGTTCCATGTTTGACTTGTGATTGGTGGATTGTTCCATGTTTGTTAAAAGTTCTGAGAAATAAAGACTTGAGGAAACCATGGCAACTGTCAGTCTCTCTATCTGATCCCCATCATGTGATCAAATATATTATATATATTATTTATTACACATATAACATATCAAATAACTAACTATATTATTTATTACACATATAACATATCAAATAACTAACTATATTATTTAGTAGAAAATATTGTTAGTAAATAACATTATTTTACATTGAATAGATGTATAACATGTAAAAAAGCGTATATACTTACATGATATAATTGCACAATATTACATGAATATGTAATAAATGATTTACATAATATAAGATAATCTTCTATTACTGGGTTATTACAAGTGTCTTCTCCATTGTATTACCAATATTTGTCACAAAAAATACTACATTTTGTCAAAATATTAATAATATATTACACATGTAGTGTATTATGTCTCATATTGCAAACTGTATTAAAATAATAAAGCAGTGAGTTTATACACATACATACATCATACCTACACCCAGACATGGAAAGTACAAAGTACAATACTTTGTTACTGTACTTAATTGATCAGTACTTTACTATAAACTTTTACTTTCTACTTATTACATTTTCAAACTAGGTTTGTTACTTAAATTCTGTATTTGGTGGCATGATTAACATTATTTCTTGTCATTGTGTGCCTTTAAAAAAAAAATCTAAACGTTAACATATTTTGAAAAAAGGGTTTTTAAACATGACTATCTGTACTTCTACTTGAGTGAAGGATGTGAGTACTTTTCAAAATCAAAATTGCATTGCAAGGAGACAAAATAGGTGGTTAATTTCAGACTAATAATCTTCATAAATAATGACACCAAGACAAAGGCAGTCAATGAGGAAATTTAATTTGTGCTACACATTTTTTTTAACAAATCACAAAAAAACAAGAACATTTAAAAATACATATATTTATACTTCTCTATTTCCAAAAGTTAACTGTTTGATAGCTGTTGTTGGATAGCAAAATACTCTGTTTTTTTTTATAACTTTTCTTCGCTAAAACAAAACAAAATACCATCCTGGTTTAAATGCTCTCGTTGCTCTGACACAGGAGCAGACACGCATATTTATTTTTCTTCCTTTTCTGTTTTTGTAAATGTGCAACAATCATTCTTTTGTATAAAGTATTGGTGATCAGCTGAGAAATAGGAACCCTGTAGATGCTGCGTTCAGGAACATCTAGGCGTTAGAGAGAGGTCATGAAGTGTTGCTCAATCATCTCTTGATTATGTAGGGGGGAAGGAGAGACTGAGGGATGCAGAATGGAATACAGGGATTGATGGAGAGATGGAGGTAGGAAGATGGAGAGATGGAAGGAGAGAGAAATAGATGAAAGAAATAAAGCAGAAGAAAAAGGCCAGCCCGGGTGAGGAAGTGAGAAGGAGAGAAAGATCATTCATGAGTTGGTCCCACCCCTTCCCCGATAGAAGCCACGCCCCCAAACTGCAGGGGTCAGAAGGGGCAGAGTCAGAAGGAGGTTCGGAACATTCAGACGGAACACGTAGAAACGCAACATTCTAGAAGGTAGAACCAGAGGGAGTTGGAAAGGTATGTTCTAGCGTGTGTGTGAGATTGTGTGTGTTTGCGTCTTGTCTGCGACAACGCCTGTTGCCCGCGCTTGGCGAGTCTTTAAACCATCATCATCATTACGATTGGAATCATTGTCATCGTCGTGGTAACAAGGTAGGCCGTGTTGTGTGTCAAAGCGCTTGGTTTGGAGTACAATGTAAAGCTGTCTATTGGTTAAAACATACAGGAACTAAACGGCAAGGATTCAACTGAAACAGTTAAGATCAATTATAATAAAAATAACACCGATAATGCTTAATCAGTTAGCTAGAATCTGTACACTCTCACGCACGCACACACACACTCTCTCTCACACACACACAACGTGGTACTCATGGAAACAAAAAAGAAAAATACAAAAACACAATCAGTTTGTCTACATTAGTTTTTCTCCGCTGACTTCTCCATCTCTTCTCTCTCTCCTTCCATCTCGCCCCTCCTCCATCTCTCTCCTTCCATCTCCCCCCTCCTCCATCTATCCCCTAATCTCTCCATCTCTCTATCCTCTCCACCCATCTACCCTCTCCTCCTCCAATCTCTCTCCTCCATATATCTTTCCTCCTCTATTTCTCTCTCATTGTTCTTCTCTCTCCTCCTTCCATCTCTGCTAACCTCATCCACTAGTTATCTAAATATTCTTCCTTCCTTGTCCCTCTCCCATCTCTTCCTCCCTTCCTCTCTCTCTCTCTCTCTCTCTCTGTAAGCCGCCCTGACCAATGATATTGATGACTTATCAGCTGTATTGACCAATGGGGGAGCATGATCTGTTCAGAGATCTACGTCTTGTCTACTACTTCCTGTCCTACTCTTCTTTTATGGTTACGCTAGGATGAACTTTAGTTTAATTCAGTCAATTTAGTATTGAGACAGGCTCCGCCCCTAACCAAGACTTTCTTCCCAACCACATCGACTCCTTTCCTCGTCTCCTTTCCTAGTCTCCTCCCCCCAACCTCCTTGGCCCTATCTGCACCTCCCAAACCAACCTGCCCAATTAGTGAAAACTCTTTGGCCAATCAGAGAGGCTGACTGTTTGATTGGTTGGTCTGTTGACCAATGGGGACACGACAAGCGGTGTGTGGACAGATGATGGGTCGGCTGACAGATTAAAAACATGTCAGCATCACACACCTGCTCTCCTGTCCACCCTCTCCAGAAAAAGAATCTCAATCAAAAAACGTAAAAGTTGTTAACGACAGCTGTTTCCTTCCTGGGGGGAACTTCTCCTCCTCCCATTTCTTTGGGGTGGGAGGGATCAGAGGTCGGAGGGATCAGAGGTGGGTTTGGAGCTGCTGCTGCTTCAGGCACCAGGTCAGGGGTCACAGGCGGAGGTTTCACTTCCTGGGGTCGTGGGACTGGGAGCTCATGGCCACGATGACGGGCTGCTGGGAGGCTGGGGCCAGAGAGGGGCTCTCCTCCCCCTCCACCTTGGGCCTCTTAGCCTGGGGCTCACCTGGCTGCTCTGCCCGAGGATCAGGCCCCGAGCTGGGCTGCCTGCTCACCAACACTGGGGGAGAACTGGAGGCCTGGGCGGCCAGGATCTGGAGAGGACTGTTGAGAGCTGGGAGGGAGGGAAAAGACAGGCAGAGGAGAACATAATTTAGACATTCAACTAGTGACATCATCTCCATCACAAAAGAACAAGTTGTTGTTGTCGTGGAGCTACGTTGCTAACGCGTACCGTAGGCGTTGGTTGTCACGGCGACGGCAGCATGCTTGCCATTCTGAGTGACAGGTCGGACAGGAAGCTGGTGTATGCCCAGGGACAGGCCCCGCCCCTCGCCACTTAGCCCCACCCCCTCCAGGGACTGGATTACACGCTCTCTCCCTTGCTGAGACTCTGAACACATCAACGTGAGGAAGTAAATACACACATATTTACAGTACATTCACATATGTATAAACATAATATAACACATATTACACTTTTGGACAAATATAAGGGTTATGTGATGTAATACTACTAATTCTCCCTCCTCCTTCTCCTCCTCCTCACCCCTGAGATCGCTGGCTCCGCCCCCGGGCACCCCCAGGGGCGGGGCGGTGCTTAGCAGGTATCCGTTGGGGGGGGCGGCGGAGGTGACCACCCTCAGCATGGTGACGGTGGGGGGGGCCTGCAGGAGCCCCTTCCCCCCCCCTGCCCCCCCTGGGAGGAACGCTAGGGGGTTCCCCAGCCCCGCGGGCAGGGGCAGGGGGTGGTGAGGGGGGGCTGCCATGATGACGGGCTGGGCGCTGACAGGAGAACCTGGGGGAGGAGAGGGGAGGAAGAGAGAGGAGGAAGAGAGGGGCATTTCATTGCAAATAACTGGTTTAGAGCTTGTATGTGTGTGTGTGTCTCTAGCGTGTGTGTCTCTAGCATGTATGTGTGTGTCTCTAGCATGTGTGTGTCTCACCAGGGGCGCTCTGGGTGTAGCGGTACTCAGGGACGGAGGACAGCTTGTGGCCCAGGTGCTCGTGGGGCAGCGGGGAGCCCTCCCTGCTGAGGCTCTCAGGGGTCTGGAGCCCGCTGCCCGGGGGGGAGAGCAGGCCCTGGTGGGTGGGGGAGGCTGGGGCACTCCTGGGAGGGGGGGAGGGAGGCATGCGGTTAGTGTACCATGTTGTCTGTCTTTCTACCTCCAAAGATTCTCTCTCTCTCAAACACACACACTCTCTCTTTCTCAGCAGCTGGATTGATGCCTAAGAAGAGACTTACTTTGTTCTATCCAATCAGACGAGAGCGACAGGGAGAGGCACAAGGAAGGAGGGTTAGACTGAGAGTGTGTGCATGTGTCTCTCTGTGTGTGAGAGTGTGTCCTACAGTCCTAGAGGTCAGAGGTCGTCCCACCTGGAGGACAGCGGTCCGAAGGGCGTGCGGAAGCAGGCCACGCCCCTCTGCCTGCGCTTCCTGAACGCCTGCTCCACTAGCTTCCCCTCCGACGCAGAGTCCACGCGCCAGAAACTCCCCTTCCCAGGCTCCTCCTGGGAGCGAGCCACCTTCAGGAAGTAGCGGTTCAGAGACAGGTTGTGTCTGATGGAGTTCTGGAGGGGGGGGGGAGAAGGTGCATGAAGTAGGGAGGTGAATGGAGGGATGGATGGAGGGAGAAAAGAAAGAGAGGAAATGAGAGACAGACATAGAGACGAACAAATCTCCAATCAATTTCAGACACACAAAAACATCTGAAATCATACAGGTGTGTCCTCACCAGTGTTGGGGGAAGTTACTCAAAAAAGTAATATATTAGTTGGGTGTGCTCAAGCCTTCGGCGAGAGCACAACCTTTGTTCTCTCACATATATATTATTATTATTATTATTATTTTTATTTCTTTTTGCCCCCCTAAAACTCAGTCAATATTTGGCCTACATAGACAACGTAGGTGTCAAAAGTTTTGTCTTGGTAGCGATTGAGTTGCTTCTATTGGAATTTACGTTCCGTTGCATGGTTTAGGCTGAAGTTAAGTTTTTGTGGCGAAAAGTGAAGCTAACGGTGGCTAATTTGCTAGCCACAGTCACTGACGTTACTAACGTCACTACGTCACTAACGTCACGAAAACATGCGTGACTACCTTTGGCAGAACATTCGTTTCGCATCTGTTAACTTGGGGGATAGCTAGGCTATCTATAGCTTTACTGCAAGGCAGCTGCAGAAACGCCACAAGCAAAGAGGCCAGGGTGATAACTATTTACTCATTTTACTTTGTGATATGACACACAATTGTCATGTGTAATGTAAAGTATAAGCTGATATTATTAAGGAAGTACATCTACTTTCGGAAACAGTAGTCTACTATTTCACTGAAGTATTAGCATCATGACATTAGCCTGTGTTGCCCGGGCAACACATACTACAGTGGTCTATGATGCATCTGTTTTCAATCGTTAAAATAAACATTCCTCACAAATACATTTTCGTTGTAGGATTTATTATGACATTACATTACAAGTAAACGATTTGTTGGTGAAATTATCATTACCTGTGGTTTCAAACCAGTGTTGCTCACTGCAACGCTGTAGCCTACGCGAGACACTACAAAAACATTTACACAGCTGTAGGAAGTCAAACGGCGACAGAACATGTTCGGCACTCCCCTTACTTAAACCAAAAGTCTATCTAACTACTAACCTTAACTTCATTGCCACAGCCTAAACTTTGTCAATCTGTTCATGAAAATAATTAATTTCAGCCTAAACCGTACAACGGAACGTTAAATCCAATTCAACCAACGCAATTGCTACCAAGATGAACGAACACAGCAGTACTGTAGTCTACTACTGTACCGTAGTAGTACAATTTACCGGGGCAGCTTCTCCACACAGGGCTATATCGCACTTGTTGTTACTGACAATGATCGCTACCAGTGAGCTTTTTATGAAAGCGATTTTCCACTAAATAAATGTCAAGCTTATTTACGTTTTTGGGGGCATATTTTCAGTTAGCAGAGGGTACTGTTTGAATCGCGATTCCATCTTCTACTGCCGGTAACGTCGTAGAATAATCTTCAAAGGGGGTTCTTTATTCATGAATGAATGCAATGTGTGTAGGGGGGCGTATTAGTCATAGAGATTAAGTCAATTTTTACAACGGTCTGCCAAATTTATTCGTTTTGATTCAACGATGAGGCTGCCTCTTGCAGGGGAAATGAGAAGACATCTAATTTCATTCTACACTACACTCGTATTTTCAGTTGTAAATGAGCAGCAAAAAAAATGCTTTTAAATCTATGTAATCTTTATAAATAATAAGTATGCATTTTTATATAAAATATACAGAAATATCAGTTGTAAAAATGTCATTCAAAAACGGACCGACCCCTGTGCAACCGACGCAAGCAAGCACACCCTACAATTTCCCCAGAAATTGTACCCTCTCTAGTTATTACTTATTATTGTTCAGTAAGAATAGTGTGATTAAGTTACATTATTAATTTATGTACAAAGTAATATTATTACTTATTATATTACTTTTACTATTACTTTTAATAGTAACGAGTTTGACTTTGTAAAAAATTTGCAAGAACATAGGCTACAGATGCAAAATAGTGTTTCTTTATAGAAGAATGTTTATTTCAAACAATCTCAAACATCAAAAAGGCTTAAGAATTCAATAATAATATATTTGTGTGAATAACTTATACTATGTAAGCAGCCACTTGTTGAAACATGTCTCCATCTCTCTCAAGGGTTAAAGTGGATCCTTCACTAGCTTCCTGCTTCACTTTCAAGGTGTTTTTTTTAGTGCTGCTTTTGGCAGTAGATAGTATTTTGTTGGGACGCAGTTTGCAGTTCACTTCAAAGTTTTTTCCTATATCTTCAGTGAAAGCTAAATAGTGTGAATATTTCCACCCCAAAAACGTAACACGTTCTGCGGTCATGATTGCTGTTGTGTTTGCCTGCAGCGTAAATCAAAGGCAAACAGTCAGGCTACTGCGCCCAGGAAGTGCCGTTTAGGCAACAATCTGTATTTATAAGGCTATTTTAGTCCGTTGTGGAATTCATGCAGTAACGTTGGACAATTAACGCAAGTTACTTAAATAAGTAACTCTAATAATATTACGCAATGTAACGCTTTATATTACATAACGTGTTACCCCCAACACTGGTCCTCACACACACACACACCTGCCAGCCCTTGTCAGCGGTGCGGTAGTAGGGGTAGTGTTTGGTGATGTGAGAGTAGATGCCAGACAGGGTGAGCTGTCGGTCAGGAGCTGAAGAGATGGCCTGCACTATCAGCTGGGCGTAGGAGTACGGAGGCTTGGACTCATCCTGTACACACACATACACACACAGCACACACAGCACACACATACACACACAGCACACACATACACACAGGTGAAAACAAAGGTTATGACATATTATTAGACAAACTAGATAAAAGAACACAAAAAGATCCAGGACTGTCTGCATCGATAAAGTTTTATAAAAAAAAAAAAAAACGCCAACTCGCCCTGGGGCTGTCTCCTCCTGCCGACTCGCCCCGTTGCTCGGCAACCCCTCCCCGTTGCTCATTAACCTCTCCCCGTTGCTCTGAGACGGCTTTCGCGGCGAACTCTGCAGCCAGCTGGAGGTCAGAGGTCACGTTGCGTCCATAGCGATAACCTGACGACCCCGCCCCCCGCGGGCTGGCGGGACATGAGTTCGGAACACTGGAGGAGGGAGGGAAGGAGGGAAGTGAGAATGTCAGTTCTATCTGGTTGCCATAGAGTTCTCTCTGGTTGCCATGGCAGTTTTCTCTGGTTGCCATGGCAGAGTTTCTCTGGTTGCCATGGCAGAGTTTCATCTGGACCACAATATCACACACACTTTCTCACACACAAAAAAAATAAGGAGTAACTTTCAAGAGTTCAAAAATGTGCAGCAAAGTGATTATTAACCCAAACACACACACAGATGATTAACTAGCTACTATCAGCCTTGTGTTGACAGAAACAGTGGCTTATTATGTAACAACAGGGAAGATACACACACACACACACATGTGCACACACACAAATGTGCACACACACCTACACACACTTTATCCCTCCTTCTGACAGTAAGCACTAGTTAAGTAAACCCTGGAGTTGATGTTTATATTATTGTGTGTTGTTACTTTCCTGTGTGTTCAGAAAGGAAACCAGCGGAGGGGAAAAGGCCCCAAGCAAAACAATCCTTCTCTCGACCAATAGGGCGCCTGCAAGCTGCAGTCACACCATATATGGGGAGTGTAAACACACACACACACACTCACACACGTGGTGCTCTGACCACCAGGGGGCACACACACACACACCATGTCTATCTACTTTTAACAACAAACAGCAGCATTGTCACACTGTTTCTCTCTGTCTGTTTCTCTCTGTCTGTTTCTCTCTGTCTGTTTCTCTCTGTCTGTTTCTCTCTGTCTGTTTCTCTCTGTCTGTTTCTCTCTGTCTGTTTCTCTCTGTCTGTTTCTCTCTGTCCGTCTCTCTGTCCGTCTCTCTGTCCGTCTCTCTGTCCGTCTCTCTGTCTGTCTCTCTGTCTGTCTCTCTCTCTCTCTCTCTGTCTCTCTGTCTCTCTGTCTCACTTTCAGTCTCACTTTCAGTGTCTGTCAGTCTGTCTCTCTCTCCATCTCCCTCCCTCTTTTTATTAAATCCTCTCAATAAGAACTGGGTACACACACGTCTTCAAGTGTGCTTAAGCATGTATGTGTGTATTCTTATGACTGTGTGATATGTGTGCATGCGTGTGTGTGCATGCGTGTGTACGTGTGTTGTGTGTGTAGGTGTGTAGTGTGTAGGTAGGGCTGGGCGATATGGGTAAAACATTATCACGATAGATATTTATATTTCCATTCGATAACGATAATTAAGGCGATAGACCACAGATCTGTAGTAGTAGCAAAATAAGTCTCTTCCTCAACTTTTTCCCTACACTCGGCATAAAGTTTAGGCATTGCGGTGTGAGAGAAATGTTTGCGGCCAGGGAGCACGTACCTGGGGTCAAGTAACTTAAGCTTTTTAAAACCTTGCTTTTATCAATACCTTGGCGCAAACTCACACTTTCTGCATTTTCCAACGAGTGATTTTGCTTAAGGTGGTAAAAAAAGGTTTGTCGTATTACCAGACTTGGCAGCCACCTGTTTACGACACATTTACATTTAGTTATTTAGCAGACGCTCTTATCCAGAGCGACTTACAGTAAGTACAGGGACATTCCCCCCGAGGCAAGTAGGGTGCAGTGCCTTGCCCAAGGACACAACGTCATTTGACACGGCCGGGAATCGAACTGGCAACCTTCAGATTACTAGCCCGATTCCCTAACCGCTCAGCCACCTGACTCAATTTGCACCGAACATTGCTCTGCTCTTTGTCGGATTGCAAAAAGCCAAACCACTTCCAAATAACTGAAGAAGACGAACCCTTTTTACCAATAATTTCTTCATTGGAAGTTGCTCCCTCGCCATGGTTATCGCTGCCACTGTTTTCGGCAACAAGACTCATTTTCTGCGGTTAATATTAGCTACTCCACTTGAGGTGCTCAGTATATTTTAGAGGGCGTATACCATTTCTCTGCAACTTCCTGCTGCATCACAGAAATTAAATGGACTGCTGTTCCTAATTATTCTTCTTATTCGACATTATCGACATCAATTGATGTCACAATATCTTTATTGAGGGAAGTCATTACTTCGATAATATTTTTTAGCGATTTATCGCCCAGCCCTATGTGTGTAGGTGTGTAAGTGTGTAGGTGTGTGAGTGTGTAGGTGTGTGAGTGTGTAGGTATGTGAGTGTGTAGGTGTGTGAGTGTGTAGGTGTGTACCTGATGGTGCCGGTGGGGGAGGGCAGTGGGGAGCTGAAGGTGTGCAGGTCGTCGTGGTGCATGATGGGAATCTGGATCTTGAGGGGGGAGATGTGGGGGAGGAGGGGCCTGGGGGGCGGAGACTGCTCCTCCCTAAGCTCCTCCCCCAACAACAGAGACAGGAACTGGATCTTTATCACCGTGCTGGGGAAACGCAACACACACCTAAGGGGGGAGACAGACAGAAAGATTAAAGAATTGTTCTTCATCTCAGGAACAACTTCAGGTTCATATTTGTAGAGGATGAAGGCTGAGAAACACTGAACTATAGACTAGTCTGCCGTCAGCCCCCATTTCCTCCCCTGCTACCTCCTCTCCTCTCCCCTTCCCTCTCCTCTCCCCCCCTCTCCCCCCCTCTCCCATCCCCTCCTCTCCCTCATCTCCCTTCTCTCCATGTGGAACTGACATGATGATCTACTTCCTGGCTGGACAGACACGCCCCCAAACACACAGCTCAGCCAACCAGATGACAGCAGAGCTCTGCCCCCTCTGAAGGGTTTACAGAGGCATGTGCGCACACACACACGTGTACATACACACACAGCACACAGTGACAGAGGAAAGATTATAGTCATGTTTGGTTTACTTTTGTGTGTGTGAGCGTGTGAGAGAGAGAGATTACCAAAACAATGCAATTGGTAGTTTTAGATAGCTACTATGGATACGGTTATGTTGTGGTCGAATTAAAGGTGTAGCAAGACACAGCCACATAGCTAAATCAGGTCAAACAATCTCACACACAAACATACAGATAAAACACGTCATTGCTTTGTTTTCACATTAAACACTGCATGTTCGCCTGCGCGGCGGTAGCTATGGAGGCAAGAAGGCTTGATCAAACAAGGCGCTACCGTCATGCGCACCAACGAGTTTGTTTACATTTCGTGTTTACGCGACGCGAGGCGCAAAGTCGCACAGGACAGGCCCTGGAAACGGCGCTAGCGAGCTAACGATAGCTCACTACTGTCCTGAAACTACCAACATATTACAGTTAGTCTTACTACTAGTTAAGGCAGCAGTTGAAAGTTAACTTTTCCAAAGCGTTTTTGCAAAATGATTCATGTGTTATACGAAATCTTATACAGAGTGCACAACCAATAAGTGACCCAAAACTGTCGATGTTTACAATGGATTAAATAGGTAACTTATTCAAACAAGTTGAGTGCTGCCTCGCTGCTGCCCTTGGGAAACCAGTGCTAACCAGGCTAATGCTACTAAACCACAACACAACTACACCGCCGTTGACGTAGTAGGCTTACTGGCTAACTTAGCTGACTCTTGCATTCTTCGGGTAGCAACAGGCTATCCGTATGTTCCAAAGCTAATTCTAGTACTGCTCCGACAGTTAGCTGGCTAGCTAGCAAAGTTAGCTCGTACTTACTCCCGGGGAAGTTGCAGAGGCGGCGCGCCTCTCCGCTGGAACACCCCGTCCACGAACACCCCATTCTTGCCCAGGCAACGCAACGAAAAGCCGTACGGTTCTTCGTAGTTGATCTGCAGGTGTCTTCTTGATATGAAGCTGGAGTGGCCCATGTTGATGTCCACGGACCCATGGGACGAGTTCCGGCCTACCGTCACTGTCCTCTGGCGCATCACAAACTCAAAGTCCCGGCCCTCCAGTCTGGCCAGGGCCCGAGGCGGCGAAGCGAGGCGCACGGGAGGTAGTCCTCCACGGCTCAGTACCGAGGAGGTACCGGAGAGGACGAGGGAGGACGGGTACCCGTGCGAGGACACCCCGACGCGCACGGGGCTGCACGGGGCGGACTGCAGAGCCAGTAGGGCGCGCGCTCCGGTGTCTTCCCGATAATCTGCCATCTTTCTTTCGGGTGAACACACACTTCTCACACACACACAGGGCGCAGCAACGTGAGGTTTTCGGCCAGGGCACTTGCTCTGCGTTGCCGTCAGAAGAACATGGGACGGAGCTGTTGCTAAAGTACGGGGAGGATCCGGTGTTCCGGGAATGGATCTCTCCGGTCCCCTGCCGCTCTTCCCTTCGTCACTTTTAGAAATGACTTTAATAAGAAAAACCTCTTATTTATTATACCAGAGATGTTTTTTCTTCCATTTAATCACACAGACTGATCGCCCGCTAAACAAGTTTCTGTAAGCACAAATGTTGTGTTTTTGAATTGAACAGATTATACAGGCACTAATAAAAACGATTTAATACCAAACGGTCGCCGTTCATAATGTTCTGTTGACCAGAGACTTGTCCGTGGGCTCGCGGTGGCTTACAAAGGGTTAATAAGTAGTTCCTGGAACCGGACGACACGTGCGTGGCATGTGGCACAGGTTCCGGGCCAGTTTGGGACAAGATTTGCGTCTTCAATTGATAACGCGCTCTGGCGGTTCTGTGAACGATTTTTTGGGGTGGCATTGGAGTTTCGACGGTTACTTTGCGGACTTTGAAACTAAATCAACTCGACGACCGAGGTGCTTGGCTCACTGTTTATAAACATGGAAAGTACAAGATGGCCGGAAAGTCCGGATCCCGGATTAACGCTTAAAATCGGATTTGGTGAAAACCTGTGGTGGTCGGGACGGCCACCGGAGGGCGATGTTAGGGACGGCCACCGGAGGGCGATGTTAGGGACGGCCACCGGAGGGCGATGTTAGGGACGGCCACCGGAGGGCGATGTTAGCTCAGTTCCAGCGGATCCTGTTATTACATTGTGACCAGACAAGGATGACGCCAGGACACTGTAGGGGGAGGATAGGTCCTAAAAGTAATATCTCAGTATTCAATCAACTGTACTTTAAACAAATCACATTTTCAAATTAAACTTTCTTTACACTTGTTACTCTTATTCTTTGGCACAGTGAAAAATAAATAACGCAATATTTATGTAAAAATCTTGGGCGATTAAGTCTTCTAGGTACTGAAATGTGGGCATCGTAAAGCTCTCTAAAGAGGCTGGACAAGTCTGATTACATTTGATATGCACTAAATGTACATCTCTGCGTTAAAGCATTTGCAATATGAATACAATGTCTAGAATATGAGTGTGAAAATGTTTTATATTCTATAGATTTATTTTGTATTTAATAAACAGAAGATTCAGACATAAGCGATCATTGGATATGTTTTAATGCGATTGTTGTAATTGATGATATTTACGTAACTGTGAGGAGAGAGGAAATAGTAATAAAAGGAATCCCATATTCACAGTCTAAGCCCGGCACTAGCAGGGGGCTACATTTAAACATCAGAATTAATTCTCATAAAAATGTAAAAAATGTATCAGTTCATCATGTTTTTGATTCTGTTAAAACATCACAATTGTATTTAACAGGCTCAGTATAGTAGCCAGGTTACACAGGTTGTGAGTGTGTGTGTGAGTAGAAGGGTGTGTATGAGTGTGTGTGATAAGGGGGTGTGTGAGTGTGTGTGTGAGTATAAAGGCCGATTTAGGGTACTCCGTTTTCCAAAAAACGGACACATGGGAACACCTTCGTCTACGTGGAACGCCCTCTAGTGCACCTCCTGAATTTCATAACTATCCGCCCTAATTTGGGATAGTTATGGATACCCCTTGGCTGTGATTGGTCCACTAACGAGTGAATTGTAGCAGTGAATTGTTTTCAGGACCCACAGCCTACGGAGAACCATAAACGTAAAAGAGTCTATCGTATCCGTCCGGCCGCCCATACGTAAACGGAGTCAGAGTAGCATATAAAGGCCTTAAGGGTTTGAGTGTGTGTGTGTTTGTCACAGGTTAGTCTTGATCCTGTTGTTGTTGGGCTCTTGTTAGCAGGGGGCGGGCCTAGGCTCCAGCTGCAGTTTGATTGGTCGTTTGGGCATAAGCAGGCCCTGAATGTCCATCTCGAAGGGAACCTGGGGACGGATCACAGACCGGGGGGGAGGGGGGGTCAAAGTCATGGCAACAGTCGTCACGGCAGCGGCGGCTGGTGAGCCAGCTCTGACCTGCTGTGTCAGCAGTTGGAGTTTGGACAAACTGGAGTAGGTAGTCTGATCCACACACACACATATCTCTCCTCACCCCCTCCCTCCCTCACCCCCTCCCTCCTCAACCCCTCCCTCACCCCCTCCCTCCCTTACGCTCTCTCTCCTCACCCCCTCCCTCACCCCCTCTCTCCTCACCCCTCCCTCATCCCCTCTCTCCTCACCTCCTCCCTCCTCACCCCCTCCCTCACCCCCTCCCTCACCCTTCCCTCACCCCCTCTCTCACTCCCTCTCTCCTCACCACCTCCCTCATCCCCTCTCTCCTCACCCCCTCCCTCCTCACCCCCTCCCTCATCCCCTCTTTCCTCCCCCCCTCCCTCCTCACCCCCTCTTTCCTAACCCCCTCCCTCCTCACCCCCTCTCTCCTCACCCCCTCCCTCCCTCACCCCCTCCCTCCTCAACCCCTCCCTCACCCCCTCCCTCCCTTACGCTCTCTCTCCTCACCCCCTCCCTCACCCCCTCTCTCCTCACCCCTCCCTCATCCCCTCTCTCCTCACCTCCTCCCTCCTCACCCCCTCCCTCACCCCCTCCCTCACCCTTCCCTCACCCCCTCTCTCACTCCCTCTCTCCTCACCACCTCCCTCATCCCCTCTCTCCTCACCCC
The DNA here is from genome assembly GCF_963692335.1 of Osmerus eperlanus. Lineage (NCBI taxonomy): Eukaryota > Metazoa > Chordata > Actinopteri > Osmeriformes > Osmeridae > Osmerus > Osmerus eperlanus. The sequence goes on from NC_085039.1 coordinate 12,713,422, forward strand.
CTACCTCCTCACCCCCTCCCTCATCCCCTCTTTCCTCCCCCCCTCCCTCCTCACCCCCTCTTTCCTAACCCCCTCCCTCCTCACCCCCTCTCTCCTCACCCCCTCCCTCACCACATCTCTCCTCACCCCCTCTCTCCTCTCACCTCTGTCTCCTTGCCCACGGTGAAGCTGTATTTCTGTAGAGTCTCCACCAGGGCCAGCTTCATCATGACCAGAGCAAACCTGTTCCCGATACAGATCCTGGGCCCCGCCCCGAACGGCATGTAGGTGCAAGGGTCGATGCTCTCCTTGTTCTCCTTACTGAACCTGGAGGAGAGGAGGAGAGGAACCCAAGCCCCAGTATGGTTGTGTGTGTTTGTATGATTCATAGATGGGGTGTGGTTGTAATATGTTGTGCTTTGTTGTGGTCGTGTTGAGGTCGTGTTGTGGTTGTGTTGAGGTTGTGTTGAGGTCGTGTTGAGGTCATGTTGTGGTCGTGTTGAGGTCGTGTTGTGGTCGTGTTGAGGTCATGTTGAGGTTGTGTCGAGGTCGTGTTGAGGTTGTGTTGTGGTCGTGTTGAGGTTGTGTTGAGGTCGTGATGAGGTTGTGTTGAGGTCGTATTGAGGTTGTGTTGAGGTGGTGCTCCAGTACCTCTCTGGTCTGAACTGGAGCGGTTCAGGCCACAGCTCGGGGTCGCGGTGAAGACACCAGGTGGGAACCATGACAACCATGTCCTTGGGGATGGTGACACCGTTGATCTCCACGGTTGTCTTGGCGACCCTCTCCAGGCGCGGGGCGATGGGATACAGTCTGAGAGACTCATTGATCACAGAGTCCAGATACTCCATCTGCATCAGGGCCTCATACTGCACCTCTGCCTGGGAGCACACACACACACATTAACACACACACATATATATATATACACACACACATTAACACACACACATATATATATACACACACACATTAACACATACACACATATATATATACACACACACATTAACACACACACATATATATATATATACACACACACATTAACACATACACACATATATATATACACACACACTAACACATACACACATATATATACACACACACATTAACACATACACACATATATATATACACACACACATTCACACATATATATACACACACACACATTAACACATCCAAGTTCTCCTCCAAAAATGAAGTTCTCCTCCAAAAACAAAGTCCTCTAGAGAAGGGAGACTGCCTTTGGAATGAAAGGGAGAAAACTGGCGGAGAAAACTGGTGGAAACACGGCGAATATCGCCGTGTTAAAAATAAAAAAAATAAAACGTTTTTGTTTTTGTTGACAACGTAGTTAAGGCGGCAGGCGTGTGTTGCTAAGGCGGCCGCCTTAACAGCAAAGTGCTGCGGGAAACCCTGTACATACACACACACATTAACACACACACATATATACACACGCATGCCCTATTGAAAAGCTAAATGACTACATTATGACATTATTGGAGTTCCTCCTACCTGGTTGGGGAAGGTTGCGTCCAGCTCGTCCTGAAGGCGTGCCTGGACCTCAGGGTGGGTGGCCAGGTTGTAAGCCAGGAAGGTGAGCGAGCTGCTGGTGGTCTCATAGCCCGCGAAGATGAAGATCATCGCCTGAGACAGGATCTCATGATCACTCAGACCTGGGCAGAGAAAGGGATATATTCTACATCAAATATGTGTCTGTATATAGTGTATAAGTGTGTGTGTATAAGTGTGTATGTGTGTGTATAAGTGTGTATGTGTGTGTATGTGTGTGTGTGTACCTTTGTGTTGCTTCTCCTCCTTTGAGTCACCTTTCTGAGAGTCAATCATCAATTGCAGGAAATCCACCCTTCCCTGAGATTACACACACACACACACACACACACACACACACACACACACACACACACACACACACACACACACACACACACACACACACACACAGACATATTCAAATATATACAGACACATACATGCACACAGACATTTATACACACCAGATCAGATCCAGGAGATCAACTATATCTGCTTTGTATTTTTTTGACCAGGACCAGGACCAGGCCAGGACCAGACCAGGAGAGTACCTGTCTTCCTGTGCTCGCTTGTCTGCTGGACTTGATCTTCTGCAGCGAGGCGTAGAAGAAGTCGGTGACGGAGGCGGGGAAGAAGGAGAACTCCATCTTCTCCAGCAGGGGGCCTGTGAAGGGGAAGAACGCTGGAGGCAGACAGGAAGTGTCAGCATGACAAACAGGAAACAGGACATTACATCCTGACAAACAGGAAACAGGATGGGACATCCTGACAAACAGGAAACATGACGTGACATCCTGACAAACAGGAAACAGGACGTGACATCCTGACAAACAGGAAACAGGACGTGACATCCTGACAAACAGGAAACAGGACGTGACATCCTGACAAACAGGAAACAGGACGTGACATCCTGACAAACAGGAAACAGGACGTGACAGCGTCCTGTACAGTGTTGGGTAACGTTACTTTTTAAAGTAACTAATTACAGTTACCAGTTACATTCCTTGTAAAGTAACTGGTTACGTTACTTACATTTACATTTACATTTTACATTTAGTCATTTAGCAGACGCTCTCATCCAGAGCGACTTACAGTAAGTACAGGGACATTAGTTAGTTACTTAGTTACTTGCTGTGGAGAGTAAGGCGTTAAGTTACTTTTGTGTTACATTAAGAAAAGTATTTTATTTCTAAGACAATTCACCTTGGTCACTCTTATGCCCAGAAGGCACATTTAATGGGTTGACCTCAGGCACCAGAGCTGCCAAGCCTCACGCCAAGGTTTTTGGAAAATATGGCAGCCCTGTAATCCACCATAATGAAAAGCAATATTTGCATGAAGTTCTTGAATCAATAAACTCCTTAATCAATAAATAATGTTGTAAAATGCCAGGCAGAAGTCTAGTAGTTAGCTAGCTCTACAATTTACCAGGGCTAGGTTTGAATCTAGGAGCAAAACGAAGCTGAGCTATAGCTAGGTATATGGTAGCAAAATGGTGTTCACTTATGTACTGAACCAGACTTACTTACTGTAATATAATCCTAAACCTAAATCACTGAACGATACAGCAACACATCACACAAGCTTGAGTTCAATACATTATTTGATGTGACATTACGTAGGCCTGTACATGCAAGTCTTAAATAACTATTTAGCTGGTCGGCTCCATGACGCTGGGTAAATTGGGCTTGTGAGACTGCTCACCAAAAGAACGAAGGGGAACCCACTTGTCTAGCAGATTAAGACGTTTTCGTAGGTACCTAGCGAAAAGTAGCCTCAACTTTCCTAGACTTTTAGCTACATGCTGAGGGCTCGCCTAAAGACTAAATTAAGTAACGCGTTACTTGTTTGAACAAGGAACTAGTAACGGATTCATTCAATTAAATAAGTAACGCGTTAAGTTACTCGTTACCTAACAAAAGCAGTCTGACCACTGGTCCTGTATAAGTGATGGTCTTACCTACGAGGAGGAACAGAGGGTTGAAGAGGTCGAACTTCAGCATCTTCTTGATGTTGGTGACGAAGGGATCGCTGGGGTTGTTCAGGGAGTCGATGTCCACGCTGAACGCTGTGCTGGTCACCACGTCCATGCTGTACGGCCCAAAGAACCTGCAACACAACCAAGACTTCACCACGTCCATGCTGTACGGCCCAAAGAACCTACAACACAACCAAGACTTCACCACGTCGATGCTGTACGGCCCAAAGAACCTACAACACAACCAAGACTTCACCACGTCCATGCTGTACGGCCCAAAGAACCTGCAACACAACCAAGACTTCACCACGTCCATGCTGTACGGCCCAAAGAACCTACAACACAACCAAGACTTCACCACGTCCATGCTGTACGGCCCAAAGAACCTGCAACACAACCAAGACTTCACCACGTCCATGCTGTACGGCCCAAAGAACCTGCAACACAACCAAGACTTCACCACGTCCATGCTGTACGGCCCAAAGAACCTGCAACACAACCAAGACTTCACCACGTCCATGCTGTACGGCCCAAAGAACCTACAACACAACCAAGACTTCACCACGTCCATGCTGTACGGCCCAAAGAACCTACAACACAACCAAGACTTCACCACGTCCATGCTGTACGGCCCAAAGAACCTGCAACACAACCAAGACATCACCACGTCCATGCTGTACGGCCCAAAGAACCTGCAACACAACCAAGACTTCACCACGTCCATGCTGTACGGCCCAAAGAACCTACAACACAACCAAGACTTCACCACGTCCATGCTGTACGGCCCAAAGAACCTGCAACACAACCAAGACTTCACCACACACAACCACACATGACAGAGGAGGACTCACTCTTTAAGCTCCACAGCTTCGTCTTTGTCCACCTTCTTCTTCATGCTGCTGACCAGGTTAGCAGAGTGCTGCTTCATGATCCCAAACATCTGGAGGAGCAAGGGGGAGGGAGGGAGGAGGGGGGAGGGAGGGAGGAGGGGGGAGGGAGGGGCGAGGGAGAGACACACGGAGTGATGAAGAAATGGAGAAAGAAATCAAGGCCGTAGCCATGGAGTCAACATTGGGGGGGGGCAAATTACATTGTTTATGATAATTTGGGACAGCGTGCGTGGTTGCCTGTCGTAGCGTAGCACATTTATATTTTTATATTAATATATTGGGGGGGACGTTTTAACCAGATTTGAATATATATTATGATTACGGCCTTGAAAGAAAGTGAGAGAGAGATGGAGAGGGCTGCTTCATAATTTAAAAACATCTAGAGGTGGGACAGTAAAAATGGGAGAAGAGCAGGAGGAGGAGCAGGAGGAGGAGCAGGAGGAGCAGCAGGAGTGTGTACCTCCTTCAGCCGGCCGCTGGTGAAGGAGGGAGACAGCACGCTGCGTATCCTCTTCCACTGGTCGTCCTCGGCGACGGAGACGGCATCATACAGGGCTCCGTTCAGATGGAAGTTCTAGAACACAGAACATGCACCACGGTTCTAGGGAGAACAACACAATGTGTGTATGTATCCGTGTGTGTGTGCGTGTGTGTGGGTGGGTGTGTGTGTGTGTGTGTGTGTGGGTGGGTGTGTGTGTGTGCGTGTGTGTGTGTGGGTGGGTGTGTGTGTGTGTGTGTGGGTGGGTGTGTGTACCCGTCTATTAGTGAAGTGAGAGTAGCACTCCTTGATCAGGATGGTCTTGATCATGGCTGTGTCCATGATGCACATCACTGCCTGCCGTCCGTCAAAGATGCTGCGCATACACACACACGCACACACAGACACACACACAGACACACACACACGCACACAGACACACACGCACACACACAGACACACACACAGACACACACTGTCAACAACAACTGCAACAGAAAGGATGAAAGAGAGCAACAGAGAGAGAGAGAGAGAGAGAGAGAGAGAGAGAGAGAGAGAGAGAGAGAGAGAGAGAGAGAGAGAGAGAGAGAGAGGGGGGGGGGGGGGTTCGAGAAAGAAGAAGAATTGAGAGAAAAGAGAGAATCTTACCCCCACACTTTGCCATACTTCTTGAAGCACTCTTCATCAAAGTTTATGAATCCCTGGGAAGACGGAATGAGGAGGAGGCAAGAGGAGGAGAGGTTAGCATTTTAGGGAATGACTGTGTGTGTGGTGTGTGTGTGTGCTGTGTGTGGTGTGTGTGTGTGTGTGTGGTGTGTCTGTGGAGTGTGTGTGGTGTGGTGTGTGTGTGGTGTGTCTGTGGAGTGTGTGTGGTGTGTGTGAGTGTGTGTGTGTAGAGGGGGTCTCAGTCACACCTTCTTATACGCCAGCATGGTGCCTATGAACGGCAGGGGTCTGGGACCAGGGATCCCCAACTTCTTAAACACCCCATATGGCCAGTAGGCATACCTGCCACACACACACACACACCCACACACACACACACACACACACACACACACACACACACACACACACACACACACTCATACACACACACACACACATGCACACACACACACACACACACACACACACACACACACACACACACACACACACACATGCACACACATGCACACACAGGCAGGCACATGCAATCACACACAGAGAGAGCAAAATTAAATATTTTATAAATATTCCGATATTCTGACGGTCTTAACTAGATTTGGAACTGCGCTCATGTTAATGTAAAACCATTACACCAACATCCGAAACCATTTAGTTTAAATACGACACTCCGTCTTACGTATTAAAAAGTGGTCTTACACTATGAAGAGCGTGATGAACGCGACCAGAAGGGTCCACGTCTCGGTAGACAGGTACAGCAGGTAGCCCATGTTTGAACCTCTCTTCTTTCTCTTCTTCCTCTGCCTGTTCTGCGGTTAACCAGCCAGTACCGTCCAGTGGGGGTGGAGAGGGTTGTTTTATTCTGGTGGAGGGAGGGATGGTGGTGTGTGACGGCGTAGAAGTGTTTCAGAGGTTAAGTGCTGATTCACGGGCGCGTAAAAAACGCTCGCACGCAACAAAGGCACCTTCTGAAGCAACTTCTACCGGTCCTCTAACAGCAGAATACAGATCATATATGACCTAGAACTGATTACAAAAGTAACACGACATTCTAGTTCACCTAGGAAGTTTATCCAGTTGGGAAAAACAAGTGGACTTGTTACGTAACACGCGCACACGCACGTGCCTCTGACAAACAATGTCCGAAGAGCGATGAGTGGGGGTGGGGGTGAACTTCACCTTACTGAGAGGTTGTTGCCCATAGTAACGAGGTGTGCGAGTCAAGTGACAATCTCACCTGTCCTCTTGTACCGCCAGTTTTTTATGTCATCATAAACTGTTGCAAGAGACGGAAACAACAGCAAGTTCCCTGTTTGGATTGCTAGCTGACTGGTTCTATTCTGATTCTAGCCAAGGTTTGCTAGCTGAGTGGTAGCTAAGGCACTAGACTTGTTTCAGGCATGTAGAGCAAGCAAAGAGGTTTACAGCTTTTTATCAGAATCAGAATTGTGTTTTATTGCCATGTAAGTTAACACAAACACAGAATTTATTGTGGGGGGAAGGTGCATACAATAAACATATACGGATCTTGATAATTTTTTTTAGAAAAGGTAGAATGTACAAATAAAATAAAAAGTCTAATACTAAAAAGCTAATACAACTAAATACACAACAGATGGCAGTAGATCAGGACTGCACACAGCTACACACACACGGCTGGACATTGACCTTTGGGTAGGGCAAATGTTGGCTATACCACAATTAAGATCAGGGGTTATTGTAATTCGCTTATCTGGTAGTAAAAAGCAGGTGAAGTCTGTCAGACACTCAGAATAAAGGCCTTGTGATGTTCCAAGTCATCTGCCTCCCCAAACATGCTGTCTGCCTCCCCAAACACTGCTAGTTTAGCAGACCACTAAAAGGCAATCTCACTACAATAATATATCCAGCAGGTATCTAAGGGTTCATTTCCAAGAATAATACAAAACTGATTTCAAAAGTTCCTTCTCGGGGGCGACACCCAGATGAAGTCTGTCAGAGGTAGAACGAGGCCCGAAAGTCTCTCTCCCAGGTCCTCTCTCTCTCCTCTCTCCTCTGGTTCTCCTCCTTCCTCCTCCCCCCCTCCCCCATCCTCCTCTCCCCCTCCCTGGGTGGCCGTGTGACGGCCTGGGTGTCCTGGGACAGGAAGTGAGTGATACGGGGGCGTCTTGGGGGTCCGAACCCCAAACCCTTCTGGTCTCTCTTCAGCACGGTGCCAACAGGCTGCGTGGCCCCGCCCCCCTCGGGACCTAGCCCCGCCCCCGGAGTCCAGCCGCTCCGCAGCATCATCCTTGGGGGGGGGGGGGGGGGGGGAAGGGGGGGGGTGGGAAAGGGGAGAGGGGTAGAAGAGAGGGTGACACCGTTTGTTAAAAGACACCAACAGACCCACTCCTCACATGATGAGGTGAGCGTCGTTGCGTGGCCTACCTGTAGGGGGTGCTGGAGGGAGGCAGGCAGTAGTGGGGGCGCGGGGGGGGCCGGCGGAGGCTGAACTGGTGCAGGGTGGAGGACAGGTGGGCTTCAGGGGGACAGCTGTACTGGGAACCACAAACACCACACCACTGGGACTGGGCCGGTCTGGGCGGAGTAGATCAGAGTACAGCAGAATAGAGTATCTATTCATCATCATCATCATCATCATCATCATCATCATCATCTCCACAGCTCTAAACCATGTAACAAAGCGGAAGATGAGCGGAGCTGTCAGGCCAAATAGTGTCCTAGGGCACTATTTGGCCTGACAGAGCCACTCAGGAGAGCCTCCTGGTGTTCCTCACGCTCACTACAGGACCCCCAGCCCTCTCCTTCCCCTCACCTGCTAGCTCCTCCTCCCTCCTCCTCCGTCCGTCTCCCGTGTGCCTCCAACTCCTCCACCACGCCCCCGTGCCCCGCCCTCTTCGCCAGCTCCCTGGCGTCCCGCCCCTGCGTGTCGACCACGCCCACCCACGCCGCCCCTCGCCGCAGGAGCAGCTTAACCGCGGCGCGCTGCCCCGCCCCGCTGGCGCACATCAGGGCTGTCCAGAAGTAGGAATCCTGGAAGTTAACGTCCACGCCGCCGTCTAGCAGCGCCCGCATCCCGGAAAGGTCCCCTTCCTGGGCGTGCCGGAGCAGCTGGAGTCCCTGGAGCTCCGTGGGCGCGGACGCTTGGATTCTCTCTCCTCTCCTCTCGACTTCTCGTCTTTCCCCCTCTCTCCTCCTCCTCCTCCTCTCTCTCGCTCCATCGCTCCTCCGCTGCTCCCCTCCTCCTGGTCTCGCTCCTTCTCCTTTCCTCTCCTCTTCTCCTTTCCTCTCTTCAATCAGTGTCTGGTAGAAGCGGCGAGCTTCGTCTCCGTTCAGCGCGTGGCTGGGTTTTGACCGTCTCGTCTCCTCGTGACTCCAGCGGTGCTCCTCTTCGCGAGCCGGGGTGAAGTAATCTAATGCGCTCATGGTTGGGACAGTTTCCCCGGCAACACCGATTGTTTGTTCCAACCTAAACAGCGCACATTACACTACGCTGAATTACACGGATAATTATTAAAGAGCAGACCTTTCGCCGCTACACCGTTTCATGTTATCCTCAAAATGAATCCTCATACCCTTTAGTTTAGCATAGCAGTAAATACCACTAAGGGCGGAAAGTATAACCACTTTATCTTCGGAGGGATTATTTGAAAAGTATTCAACAGTTACACTTAACATATCGAATTTAGTAGCAAAGAGTTAATTTCCAGTTACAAAACAAACAGAAATTACAAATTCGTACGTGTTGAGACCGCTTTGTTGACGTTAGAGTTTACCGTCCCCTAATGATGACGTCGAATTTAAAATTCGACTACACCGCCATCTGGTGGTTGCGTGGTACTGCTGTCAACACACAGCAAAATGTAGATTTTTATAGTTTACTATTTTTAATTGTAGCTAATTGTCCTTAGCTAATTATCACCAGGAAAAGACAGTGTCTCAACCTTATATAACCCACATCTACACACATGCAATGTAACCAGTAAGAAACCACACATTCAATCTTAAGAGACTTTGGGTTCAACAAGGATTATTTAATCTGAATCACACATGGCATATGGAACTCACACGAGAGAGAGGGAGAGAGAGAGAGAGAGAGAGAGAGGGAGAGGGAGAGGGAGAGGGATAGAGAGAAGGGGAGGAAGGAGAGAGAGAGGAGAGAGAGAGGGGTTGGGTTTGTGAGAAAGAGTTCAGTCCCTCTCTTTCTCCCTCCATCTCTCCTTCTCTCTGAGTTTGTGTGAAGGGTAGAATGTGTATGTACGTTCATGTTGAGGAGTGTGTGTTGTGTAGAGGTTGTGTGTACATAAAGGTGTGTGAATGTGTGAGATTTACTATCTACTGTAACAGCACAGACAGGACTAAACAGCAGTAGAAAGTGTCTGTACAAAATCCATCCTAAAAATATACACTTACAGCCAGGGACACATAGCATCATGGGACTGGATCAGGGGCCTTCCACACACAAACTCTGTCACACACACACACACACACACACACACACACACACACACACACACACACACACACACACACACACACACACACACACACACACACAAACAAACACTCATCATTCTGCAGTGAACAAACTCAAAAACATCCCCTGTGTTTGTAAACACAATTTCTTTTTCCCTGTCAAGCAAACATACAACATCATCTAAGTGCTCATGAGTTGTCCTCCAGCCCTCCACCCCTCCAGCCCTCCCTCCAGCCCTCCCTCCAGCCCTCCCTCCAGCCCTCCCTCGACCCCTCCACCCCTCCCTCGACCCCTCCAGCCCTCCTTCCACCCCTCCCTCCACCCCTCCAGCCCTCCAGCCCAACCTGTGATGATTGTTGATCATTTTCCTTCTTCAGTGTGTTCTCTACAATTGTTTTAAAGCTGGTCAGATCAGTCTGTGTGTGTGTGAGCACAGTGACATCACAATTGTTTTAGGAGGTACACACTAGTTGGCACAGCGAGAAAAAAAGTGATTGTGTAGAGAGAAAAGGTAGAGTGAGTGGGGTCATAAGTTCATTTAAATGTTCATGTTTTCTTGTCTTCTTTGACTCCCTTTCTCCTCGTCCTCGTTCAGCATAATGTCTCGTCACAGTAGGTCCTTCTGCCCTCTATCCTCCATGCTGGTGTGTGTGTGTGCAGATGAGTGTGTGTGTGTGTGTTAACTTCCAAAGGGTGGGTGTTGACGACACGTGTCTGCATACGAGCGTGTGTGTGTGTGTGTCAGACGAAAGAGGAGAACCCTGTGACGGGAGTGCGTGACCCGGGCGGGGGGTTGTTGACGGGGTGTGTGTGTGCGGGCTGGCCCCCCGGGGTGTAGGCCCCCCCGCTGGGGTGCTGGGTGACCACGGTGGGGTAGTCCTGCTCCAGCTGGGGCCCCTGCGGACCCCGGGCACGCTTCCACGAGTTGAAGTAGGTGGGGTCGCTCATGTAGTGGTTCACAAACGAGTGTTTAGGAGGCTCGTCCTCGTAGTCACTGTCTGAGAGCTGGGGGGGGGGGGAGAGGGTGAGTAGAGGTGTGTGTGTGTGTATGTGTGTGTATATGTGTGTGTGTATATGTGTGTGTGTACCTCAGAGCCAGACAGCTCAGCAGCCTTCTCCGTCAGCATGGTGCTCTCTGTGAGCACGGCTCCGTTATAGGTGACGTCTTCATCTGAGTAGTGGAGCCCTCCAGGGCTGGGTCTGGGGGGGGACCTGACACACACACAGCTTTAGTACATGCTCCTCCCCCCTCCCCCTCCCCCCCCCTCTCCCCTCCCCTCCTCTACCTGGTTCCGTTCTTCTTCAGGAAGGAGTTCTTGGTGTTCAGACTGCGGCTGTTCAGTTCCAGGGAGGTGAAGCCTCCGTTGTCAAGGGTTACCGACTCCTCAGCCGTCTGGATGTGCTTTCCTGCTGGGGGGAGGAGAGGGAGGGGGGGGAGGAGGGGGAGGGAGACAAGGAGCGATCAGAGAGCACCTCCTTTCTATGGTTTAAAGTTTCATAGATTTATAACACAGACAACAGAGCACCTTTAAAGACACAGGTCCCTCCCCCTCTCTCCTCCCCTCATAACAGCACCTCTGGCCTGGTGTGTGCCAGGGTTACCGTAGCAACGTCAGTTTCAAGTGGTGTCCTAACACGACCTGTATTTGGCAGGGTGATGAGTTGGCTATTGACTTTGGCAGAGATCTCACACACACAGATGTACACACACACACACACCCACACACACACAGATGTACACACACACACCCACACACATGCAGATGTACACACACACACCCACACACACACAGATGTACACACAGACTTACACCCACACACACACACAGATGTACACACACACATCCACACACACACACCCACCCACACACACACCCACAGATGTACACACAGACTTACACACACACACACAGATGTACACACACACACCCACACACACACAGATGCACACACACACACACACAGATGCACACACACACACACACAGATGCACACACACACACACACAGATGTACCCACACACAGATGTACACACACACAGCCACACACACACAGATGTACACGCACACACACAGATGTACACACAGCCACACACACACAGATGTACACACACACAGATGTACACGCACACACACAGATGTACACACAGCCACACACACACAGATGTACCCCCCCACACACCGTTGGTTGAGCAGGAGCTGTACTTGTGGCTGTGTCCGTGCAGCAGCAGGGTGCAGACCAGCAGCAGCACCAGGATGAGGCCCCCCAGGGCCAGCACCAGCAGGAACCACCACTGCTCATAGAAGGGCCGCTCCGCCAGGGCTGGGGAGGGTGGAGGGGAGGGGGGGAGGGGGAGGGGGGGGGGAGGGGAGGGGGGAGGGAGGGGGGAGGGGAGGGAGGGGGGGGGAGGGGGGGGAGGGAGGGGGGAGGGGGGAGGGGAGGGGGGGGAGGGGGAGGGGGGGGGAGGGAGGGGGGGGGAGGGGAGGGGGAGGGGAGGGAGGGGGGAGGGGGAGAGGGGGAGGGGGGGGGAGGGGAGGGGGAGGGGGGGGGAGGGAGGGGGGAGGGAGGAGAGGGAGGGGGGAGGGGGAGAGGGGGAGGGGGGGAGGGGGAGGGGGGGGAGGGGGGGAGGGGGGAGGGGGGGAGGGGGGGGAGGGGGGAGGGGGAGGGGGGGGGGAGGGAGGGGGAGGGAGGGGAGGGAGGGAGGGGAGGAGGGAGGGGGAGGGGGGTGGAGGGGGAGGGGGAGGGGGAGGGGGGGGGGAGGGGAGGGGGAGGGGGCAGAGAGACATACTCTTACATGTTGGATGTGGAAAACTTAGTTTAGGAAAAAAGATTAGAAAAGTAAAAAAGTTTTTGTGAAAAGTTTTTTCACACACATCGCAGCAGTTTTTTCAAACGTTTTTTCAAAATTATTTTTCAATGTTTCTAAACTTTTTATTTTGAATGTTTCAAAAATTATTTTTCGAAAATGTTTTTTGTTGCCTTCTGCCTTGATCCATGGTAGCTTTGTAGACAATCTTACGTTAGTTTTGCATGATACCCAGGAAATGAACAAAGGTGCGCAATGACAAGAATAATATTGATCATGCCACCAAACTAAAAGAAAAGTAATGAGCCTGACTTTTTTTTTTTTTTTTTTACAAATATATCCCCCAAAAAGATTTCCAACTTTTTCCAAAAAAACTTTAAACCTTTCCCCTCAATTTATTTTCAACCTTTCATACCCTTTTTCCAAAGTTTTTTTCCACACAACACAAAAGTTTCAAGTGTGTTCAAA